>NC_064561.1:169217439-169520469 GCF_937001465.1 Orcinus orca | reverse complement strand
AAAGCCTTAGAGTACTGATAAATGAGTGAGGTTGTTAATTACCCAAAGTCTAACTTCAAGGAGTAAGACAGCTCTTTGGCTTGAAGAGGATGAGATAATCAGTGAAGAGTATCCACCACTGGGCAGGTTAAAGAGCACAGTCAGGTAAGTAAGCACGTGATGTGGGCACAGTGGGGACCAGAGTAAGCTAAACTGATAAAGTGGTGCTGCATGTGATTGTTTTAAAATACAGGCTCAAAAGGTTCAGGAAGAGCCATTGAACTTCCCCCTTACTGCCTACAAGAATTTAAGGTAGGAAGCCTGTCCCAGGAAAAAGCTCTCTCTCATGATAGATAACCATAATAAAGTATTAGGTATGGTAAGCAGGGAAGAAACTAGCAAAGCCCATTTGATCAAAGTCCTCTCTGCATCCCATTGTCTCTGGATAGCCCAGCAAACACTTGTTTACCAAACATTTACTATTTTTATCTTTCTGTGAATTACCTTTCTTCCCCTTGAAGTCTTCTTCTCCTTAGTCTTACCTTGCCTTATTGTCTTGGAATTTTATACTTATATGAATTCCTTGTGCACACATAATAAATTTGATTTTCTCCTGGTACTCTGCCTTATGTCATTTTAATTGCCAGCTAAAAGAACTAAAAGAGGAAATTTCCTCTCCTGGACAGAAGCCAATCTCAAAAAGCTATATATTGTATGATTCCGACTAAATGACATTGTGGAAAGGGAAAAATTTTGGAGACAATAGAAAGATCAATTGTTGCTAGAGGAAAGAGAGACAGGTGAATAAGTGTAGCACAGAGGATTTTTAAGGCAGTGAAAATACTCTGTATGATATTATCATGATGGATATATGTCATTATACATTTGTCCAAACCCATTAAATGCACAACCCCAAGAGTGAACCCTAAGATAAACTATTGGCTTTGGGTGATCATGGTACGTCTATGTAGGTTCGTCCATTGTAACAAATGTACTATTCTGGTGAGTGATTTTGATAATAAGAAAGTCTATGCATGTGTGGGAGCAGGGGATATATGAGAAATCTCGGTACTTCCCTCTCCAGTTTACTGTAAGTCTTAAGCTGCTCTAAAACATCAAAGCTTCCAAAACGGTAATTTAAAGGAAACAACTTAGAAGAAAAAAGGGGAAAATGTCAATTTTGAAAAGGTTTACCAAGTGCTAAGAGAAAAAGATAGGAGAAAAGAATATATATAAATTGATTGATTTCTGAAAAAATATATGGAAAGTTTTAAACATTTGAACAAGGTTTTACAGAATATTTCTACCAAGTTTAAAAAAATGCTATTTAACTGACTTTGTTGAAAAAAAAGGAAAACTTCACTATTATATTCATAAAATGAGCCTTATATTGATCCAATCCAACATAGATTGGATCAAAAGTGTATCATACATTTTTTGTATTAACAAAAAAGTCCTAAATGAAGTGTTAAATAAAATCCAATATTAGCAAACAAATCTATTTTGTGTATGACCCAGAATAGAATAATTCCCATGACACAGTGAATTTCTTCTAGTAATAACAAAAATGGCTTTAAGTAAACATAATATAATAATTTTAATTAAATTAACTAGAGAACATTAACTGTCTAAGTAGATATAGAAAGTTCAAAATAGACATACACACTTTTGGGGAATTATATAAATGGTAAGATTTCAAATGAGAAAAAAGTTGAGCTACTCAATAAATAGCATTTAAACAACTGGGTAGATAGCTGGGAAAATGTGATTCCAATTTACACAAGTATAAGTCATAAATGGGTAAAATAATTTAAATGAATCCATAAAAGTACTTGAAAAATGTGTGAATTTTTATTTTATAAAGTCAAAGTAGGTTAAGTATGTTTATATTACAAAATCTTTAACAGAAATATTTAAAAATATATGTGTATTACAAAACACAAAATAAAGAAAAGACAAAAATTGCATATATCAAAAAAAACCCACAACAAATTAGGAAACTATTTGCAAATCTACACAGTAGAGTAAAAGTGTAAACTTCTGCATTTTATAAAATGCTCATTCAAATTCATATAAATATGACTTAAATCAATGTAAAATGAGTAAATATTTTAGCAGAAATTTTGCAGGAAATGAAATATTGATAGCTTTTAAACATATACAATATTCAGACTTCCTTAAAATAGAAACAAAGTAAATATAATCTGAAGAGTAAAATATTTTACCTATTGATTGGCAATGGTGCAAAATTTTTATAGTAGGGTTTCTTGGGGATTCAGTATCACTTACTATTGGGAATGTAATTTTTAACAGACCTTACAGAGAACAATCTAGTACTAGCAAACAAAATTACAATATAAAAATCCTGGGATCAATAATTCTATTCCTGAAAATTCAGGTATATATGACACAGGTAAACTTAAGTATATTAAAAGATTTAATGAATTAACATAGAAGAGTTCATAGTAAAATATTGTATATAACTTAAAATGTCCATCAGTTCAGGACTGCCTAAATAAATTGTGGCACATCTGTAAAATGGAGTATTATTTAGTTAAAAAAATGAGCAAATTCTTTATATGAAAATATCATCAAGATGTATTTAAAGTGAATAAAGATGCAGAAATATGTATGATATGCTACTAGTTTTGTAACAGAGGCAAAATATTTACAAAAGCATTTGCCTCTATACACTTAAATTAATTGGAAATATAAACAAGAAACTAATAGAAGCAATAATGGGGGGGGTAATAAGTAGATTGGTTGGACCAAGAAAAATTTTCACTAAATAATTAAATATATATATGTTTTATAAGTATATATGTATAATTTTATATATGTTTTATGTTTTAGCTACTCAAAAGCTGAATAAAATTATATCAGGAGAAATTCATTCCAATGAGTAGAATTTTTTTAAAATTCTGACATAAATAATACAGCTTAAATATTATTGACTGTTTAAGAGACAAAATAAATGCCTAAAACACTTCACTGCCCTCACAATATTTTGTTTGGGCAATAGATGGAAATAATGAAAAACAAGCAGTATCTTAAAGAATGTTGTCTAATAATGTATAATTAACTATTTGCTACTTAAAATTCACCACTTTAATTTAAAGTCATTTAAATACATACTTGAATATTAGTGAAGGGGAGGGGAGAAAGTAGCTATTCATCACCAAATTATTCTTGCATACCCTCTTTGTTAACACATGAAAATATCCAATGTATAACACTAGAGGTTACTGAAATTTCTCTATTTGACTCACCATGAAGACTCAACTAGTAACCCAATCCTGATCATAAAAATCTCCCCAGTGATATGTGGGTGTGTGAGTGTGTATTAAATTTTTAGAATATTAAGTAGATTATTTAAAGACTTTTCCCTGTTCTGCCATGGTTGTTGCTTCATTAATTTAGTATTCCATTGTATATATTTCATTGCAAACTTTGCCATAAACATCTCTCTCCCATGATGCTTGTGAGCTTCTTCTGAGACAGGACTATGATTTTTCATCACTGTGGTCTCAGCAGGCACGTAGCAGAGTAAGTGGCAACAACAGTTTGTTGAATAAATACATAGATATAAGATCTATCTCATAAACATACAAATGAATATACTATGAATATTAAGATAATCATATTGGAAATTCTGATTGTCACTCTGCTTGTTTTTTTGTTTTGTTTGTTTGTTTTCTTTCCTTGTTGGATTCAAACCAATTCTTACTTTTCTAACAATGTCATAGAAATTGCTAAGGATCTAGTCCAAAATGCTCATCTCATCTCATATCTATTACCCAACAGCAGGAGGCCTTGAAGCTATGCATTTTCAATTACTCTATAATTACAAACATTTCATGACTGAGTTCAAACTGAGAAACATGTTTCTTTCATGGATGCAAAAAGTCTTATTATTGCCAAGGTATAGCCACTCCTGACAATTCAAACTCTTTACATCAAGAATGTTTTTTTCATTTTCAGTCAACGATGCTAACAGGGGCAAAATATTAATTCAAGTGTTTTCCTTCTTTTTCACTACATTCATGATTTGTTGAGATGGAAGTTAAAAACAGCTAAAGAATAATCCCTAACAGAGATATAGAAAACTCAGAGAAGTGGGGAAACGTGAACATAGTGTTTTAGGGCAAACAGAACACTTCACCTTTTCTCTCCAGTTAGCTCTTAGGAATCTAGGTAAATGCAAATAAAAATACCCATTTGCCTTATGGCTTCTGCCATACTTGTGAATCTGACGACTCTCAGAGACAAACCTCATTCAGATAAACAGGCTTACAATAATTACATCTATGTTATAAAACGTTTTCAATTCTACCTTCCTGTAAGCATAAAACTACAGCACTCCAAGTATACTTTGTGTACCTGATATACTTCATTTGAAAGTATATGCCATTATGAAAAAGGCAAGAAATGGACTTCAACCCAAGTTTTTTAGCATATCATTTAAAATTCCCAAAGGTCATATCAAACTATTTGAGAATTTCAATAATAACAATATTCTCGATTTTTAAAAATCCAGATATTATGACACAGTCAGTTTGGGTTCTTCTTTAATCTTTTTTAAATGTCTTTTAAAAATAATTAAAGTAATCATAATAGACTTTTAAACATATCCTTAAATAAGTATTTACTATGAATCTGGCACTGTGCTTAACAATTTATGGAAATTATCTAATTTAACAAAACTCTATAATGTAGTTGCTATTAATGTTTTTATTTTACAGATAAGGACACCAGTCTCTGAATTGTTACCTTCCATTCTCGTTTAAACCAATTCCAATCAAGCTGTCACCCTAAAACTCCAAAGAGAAAACTATCTTTGCCAATGTCACAAATAACCTCCACTTGGAAAATCCAATATGAACTTCAAATTCACTTCCTAGTTGTTCTCCCTGCAGTATTGACTGTATAGTGCTTCCAGAAACTGTCCTTTTATTTATTTCAGGGACAATACACCCTTATCTATCATACTTATAACCACTTCTTACATTATTTATGTGTTTTTTTAATTATTAAATTTATTTTTTTATACATCAGGTTCTTATTAGTCATCCATTTTATATACATCAGTGTATACCTGTCAATCCCAATCTCCCAATTCATCACACCACCACCACCACCACCACCCCCGTTGCTTTCCCCACTTTATGTCCATACGTTTGTTCTTTACATCTGCGTCTCAATTTCTGCCCTGCAAACCAGTTCATCTGTACCATTTTTCTAGGTTCAACATATATACGTTAATATACAATATTTGTTTTTCTCTTTCTGACTTACTTCACTCTGTATAACAGTCTCTAGATCCATGCACATCTCAACAAATGACCCAATTTCATTCCTTTTTATGGCTGAGTAATATTCCATTGTATATATGTACCACATCTTTATCCATTTGTCTTTCGATGGGCATTTAGGTTGCTTCCATGACCTGGCTGTTGTAAATAGTGCTGCAATGAACATTGGGGTGCATGTGTCTTTTTGAATTATGGTTTTCTCTGGGTATATACCCTGTAACATTATTTATAAGTTTATCATCATATTACCAATGATTTAATTTTGAAATGCTCATAGTTTAGTTTGGGGTCACTTTTGTCTTTTATCCATGTTCACTCACTTAGTTACAAAGTCTTGTCCTGCAGGTGTAACTATCACTTAAATGCTGCAGATCTCAAAATTATATCTCTAGTCCAGACCTGTCTCTTAAATTCCAGACTCAAAATTTTAACTATTCACCACTTTTACTTGCACATCCAGTTGACAATGTCCTAGTAATACATCCCAATTTTCATTGCTGACCTTCCCATACTTTAATCACCCATTCAAAATTTGCTTTTATTGTAATCTTCCATATTTTGTAAAAACAATCATATAAAAATATATACAAAGAAGCTCCATCCTTCTCTTCACATAAGTGAAAATAGTTGAATTTACCTCAACTTTTGTTTCTTTCACACCATGTGTTGAATCCAAAAAAAAATCCAATTAGCTCTACCTACAAAATGCACCCACAGTATTCTTGTCACCTGGTTCTTTCACCACCACTATTTCTCACCTGTCAACCATCTCTACATCAGTTTCCCTGCTTCTGACTTTGCCATCTTCATGTTCAATCCAGGAGCCATTACCATCCTTTTCAAACATAAGTGAGAATATATGACTCTTCTGCTCTGTGCTTTTTCATTGCACTTAGAAAACACATGCCCCATTATTTGTGGACCAATAACACAATCTTTATAAATAAAAGATTATGTTTTATCTCATATATACAAGTATTTCATGCATTTCAGTATCTCTTCCCTTTAAATACTACTAGTCAGTACAAACCTCCAATCACTACAGAATCTTCAGCAATAAGAAAAAAATTAAATCTTATAATAAGTATCATTTTGAAATAAGAAAGGCTTCTGATGAATTCTGCCATTTTTAGAAAATCCAACCAGAATCTTATTCTCACAGTATGGGAACTTCTTCATTTTCCTTTATTGTAGTCACTCTGATCCCACTTTTTTGCTCCTAGAAAAACTCCCTTCAGGGAAGAAATAAGTAGTCAATATATAAAGCCTTGAATTTATGCATTCCCTTTTTTATTTTTTAACATCAGCAACAAAAACAAGGACACTTGCATAATCTTTTGTTTCACAAATAATTTAGGAAATGAAGGAACACCTTTGCAGATAATCCTGCTAAATTACCAGGAATTTTTTTCAGTACTAATCTTTTCTTATTGGCACACAAAAAAGTGATTACAATGTGGCGGTGTAACTGAAACAATAGAGCTAAGTAAAGGATGTAATAACTTACATATATTAAATAGTTGATATGACACTGTTTTCAATGTTTATATGTATTATTTCATTTAATCTCCACAGGAATTATTAGAGCTAGCAATTAGACTCAGTTGTACTGATTCTGCAATTGATGATCTTAACCATTATGCATCATTCTAAAATGCTATCAATTTCAATAACAAGTTTGTTTTCTTGCTCAAGTTACTGAATAACTATGTCCCTTTGTTTCCTCATCTGCCATCGGTGTATGACCATTGTATCATTGCATGAGGATTAGATGAGTTAATAGATGGAAAGTCTTTGTATTAACAGATTGAGAATGTAAAACAGATATAAATGTTAAGGAAAAGAGGAAGGAAAAAAGAAAATCTCTTCTTTTATGCTTATTAAACATCAAATGTTATTAAAATTTAACATACATGCATATATTTATAAGGAAGGAGGGTAGGTGGGTAAACTGTAAATTAAGTGCCTCTAATTAAAATTGTTAGAAAGGGTAGATTGTTTTCCTTAATCAGATAATTGCAATACATTTTATTTTAATTTGTGAGCAGGCATGGTCTTATTTAGGAATACTGTCAAGAAACTTCTCAGTCATTATAAGAGAATTTTTTTTAAAAAAGAAAGAAAAGAGTAATCTTTTAACTCCAACAATAAGTTTCTCATGTATTTCATTTGATTATCAGCATTTAAATATTTATTTTGAAAGAGCACACCTCTGATTAACATAATACAAAAAAAGTTTGATAATTAACCAACACTCTATTAACAAGTGTTTTTTAAACTTTTCATTTATTTTCAGGTCAGGCTCTTGCAAGTTCTGGCAAATTAGTGTTTATTCAAGGTTTAATGCCACTGTCAATTCAGATACTTTAGCTACAAAAGGCATATCTGATTTACATTAACCTGAACACTTTAATAACTAATTAAAATCTCAGCCTTCTAGCCAAGTTCTGAGACATTTATTCTATTTAACTCAGCAACAAAACATTGTTAGTCATTTTCTTCTGAGAAAGGAGGCTCTAATTTATTGGCACTATTAGGGTATTTTATAATCTGCAATCTAATCAGCCTTAACAAAAGATTTTGTGCTTGGCATGACTCAAATATTTTGCTCAATGACTTATTGAGAAATATCACCTTCCATTGCATTTCTGCCCTAATTTACTGCAGTGATTTTTTATTTGCATGTATTTATTCAGTTCATATGATTCAGATTGAAAAACGTAAGACAAAGCTTGCATATGTATTATAATATGAATCTCTAAAATTTGCTCATATATATTAGATTTTAAAGCTAAATAGATTGTAGGTTAGTGTTATTTCTAAATTGAAATAGGTTAACAGATATATGAACTGAAGTCACTTCATTCTATTGTTTATTATTCTTAGTATGTACATGAATTGAGCCTATGACTGAGAGCATGAGACTGTATAAAGGACATAGTTCATGTGTGCAATATAATTTTCCTAAATTTCAATTTGGAACACTGTCAAAAGAAAGAATGAAAGTGATGGGATTGATTTGGGAAACATATAGTACATGAGATAATATTAAAATGTTTAAATTATCACTCACTGTGTTTAACTGTATTTCTTCCACTTCCCAGTAGTATTTAAAAAAAATAATAGAACCTTCTTAAGAAATCAGTCTTCTTAAAATACACAATAAATTGGTGTTCTCCCATTTTAGTTCCTCTGCTCTTTTAAAATAATTATTTGTCAATCATAAAAATCAAAAGAAGAGATAATTTACAAAAAGAAGTTAAGATGTCCGTATTTAATGCCTCTGAGAGATGCAATAAGTTATGAATGATTTTGTATTTAACTGTGACTGTGGTACAATGTTATTTCAGAAGAGTGAAGAGGTCAAAACAAGTTTGAATAAAAAGTCACTGAGTTCAAGCCCTTTCTGCTCACTGCAGGATAGGCCAATCAATTGATAGATGAGTTGTTGAGGCAAGGAATAGTGCCTTTATTCCAAAAGCCAGCAGGTTGAGAAGATGGTGGATTAGTGTCCCAAATAACCATCTTACCAAGTTAGAATTTAGGCTTCTTTTATTATACAAGGAGAGGGGGTATGGTTGGTTGTTGCAAACTTCATATTGTTGGAATCCTTTGTTCTTTCAGCTGTCCACCTAGGTCAGGTCACGAAGTTCCTGTAAACCTCCAACAAGACAAATGATATTCTCTGTTCTGCAACTCTTTATCTCTATATGGATGGAAAAGTGGTATTCCCTTAAAGGTCAGAGTCTTGACAATGGGCTATTCTGTATATTTCAGGCTCTAGGCAACATTCTTAACTTGTAGCAAAAGCAATAGAATTCACAGGTTAAAATAAAAGAAATAGATCTAATATGGAGTCAGATTTGTTCTTTCCTATTACAAAACTAGCAGCAGTTAGTTGGCAAATCTGTTGGTTCATTTATGCAATTGGTAAGTTAGGTGGCTCCTACATATTCCTTATTTATAGATTCACATTTTGTGAGGCAATTTTATTGGTATGGCATATATAGTGATGAGCAAAGGAAGATCCAGAGTCTAGAGTCTCACATGGAAGACTGCCATCAACCCAGAATTTCCCCAAACAATTTCAGACTATAATTGTCATGAGAGCTGTATACAGTGTTGGCAGAATTTATAATGGAGTTGTTGTTTTGGCTGATTCAGTAAAGTTTCCTCTGCAGCAGTGAATATATATATATTTTGAAGTGTAGTTGATTTATGATGTTGTGTTAGTTTCAGGTGTACAGAAAACTGATACTTTTTCAGATTCTTTTCCCATATAAGTTATTACAAAATATTGAGTATAGTTCCCTGTGCTATACAGTAGGTCCTTGTTGTTTATTATTTTATATATAGTAGTCTGTATACGTTACACCCAAGTTTCTAATTTATCCCCCCTCCAACTTTTCTCCATTGGTAACCATAAGTTTCTTTTCTAAGTCTGCGAGTCTATTTCTGTTTCGTAAATAAGTTCATTTGTACCATTTTTTTAGATTCCACATATAAATGATATCATATTTGTCTTTCTCTGCATGACTTACTTCACTTAGTATGATAATCTCTAGGTCCATCCATGTTGCTGCAAATTGTCTTATTTCATGCTTTTTTATGTTTGAGTAATATTCCATTGTACATATATACCACATCTTCTTTATTCATTCATCTGTTGATGGGCATTTAGGTTGCTTCCATGTCTTGGCTATTGTAAATAGTGCTGCAATGAACATTGAGATGCATGTATATTTTTGAATTATGGCTTTCTCCAAATATATACCCAGGAGTGGGATTACAGGATCATATGGTTGCCCTATTTTTAATTTTTAAGGAATGTCCATACTGTTCTCCATAGTGACTGCATCAATTTACATTCTCACAGAAAATGTAGTAGGATTTCCTTTTCTCCACACCCTCTTCAGAATTTATTATTTGTAGACTTTTTCATGATGACCATTCTGACTTGTGTGAGGTGATACCTCATTTTAGTTTTGATTTGCATTTCTCTGATAATTAGTGATGTTGAGCATCATTTCCTGTGCCCTTTTGTCATCTGTATGTCTTCTTTGGTGAAATGTCTATTTAGATCTGCCCATTTGTTTTATTGGGTTGTTTGCTTTTTGATATTGAGCTGTATGAGCTATTTATATAACTTGGAGATTGATCCCTTGTTGGTTGCATCATTTGCAAATATTATCTCCCATTCTGTGGGTCATCTTTTCATATTGTTTGTGGTTTCCTTTGCTGTGAAAAAACTTTTAATTTTAATTAAGTCCCATTTGTTTATTTTTGTTTTTATTTCCATTACTCTATGAGACAGATACAAAAAGATATCGCTGTGATTTATGTCAGAGAGTGTTCTGCCTATGATTTCCTCTAGGAGTTTTATTGTATCCAGTCTTACATTTAAGTCCTTAATCCATTTTGAGTCTATTTTTGTGTGTAGTGTTAGAGAATGTTCTAATTTCATTCTTTTACATGTAACTGTCTAGTTTTCCCAGCAACACTTATTGAAGAGATTATCTTTTCTCCATTGTATATTCTTGCCTCCTTTGTTTCAGGTTAATTGACGATATGTCCATGGGTTTATTTCTGGGCTTTCTATCCAGTTCCATTGACCTATATTTCTGTTTTTGTGCCAGTACCATACTGTTTGGCTTACTGTAGCTGTGTAGTGTAGTCTGAAGTCAGGGGGACTGATTCTTCCAGCTCCATTTTTCTTTCTCAAGTTTGTTTTGGCTATTCAGAATCTTTTGTGTTTTCATATAAATTGTAATTTTTTTTGTTCTAGTTCTGTAAAAACATGCCATTCGTAATTTGATAGGGATTGCATTGAATCTGTAGATTGCCTTGGGTGCTATAGTCATTTTGACAGTATTGATTCTGAAGAAGTGTATATTTTAAGAGAGACTTTAGGACTCACATTTTGGGTATGTGGTGAAAGGTTAAATACTTGGAAACATTGAGAGAAAGTGTTAAGGACGATTCCTAGGTTTTGGTTTTGAAAACAGAACGGATGTCAGCATCACTCGCTGAAAATAATACGTATCAGAAATTCACCACATCTATGAAATATTATAAGTTCACTATTGGATATGTGTTACATAAAATATTTTGATATAGGGCTTCCCTGGTGGCGCAGGGGTTGAGAGTCCGCCTGCCGATTCAGGGGACACGGGTTCGTGCCCCGGTCCGGGAAGATCCCACATGCTGCGGAGCGGCTGGGCCCGTGAGCCATGGCCGCTGAGTCTGCGCGTCTGGAGCCTGTGCTCCGCAACGGGAAAGGCCACAACAGTGAGAGGCCCACGTACCGCCAAAAAATATATATATATATATATTTTGATATAAACAAGAATAAGGTAACTCCAGAAATATATAGATCTGAAGTTCACTAGGTATCTGGCTTCAGGAATCATATTGGAAATTCATTTGTATGTAAGTGATAAGTGAATATTTCAATGCTGAGCATTTCCTTTGGGGGGAAAAATAACTTGAGGAGACAATAGGACCTACAGCAAGTGTTGAAGAACTTCAACAGGGAAGAGATAAAGTATGAAAAGGTAATACAAAAATTATATGAAGTACAAAGTGAAGGGAAAAAAAGGTTTGAAGAAAGAGAGTGTAGTTATCATTGTTAAATGCTGATGAGAGACCCAGTACAATAAGAACTGATATTTGTTGTTGTTGAAGATAATATACGATATGGTTTTGATGGAGTCAGTTTAGAGAAAAGTCATTTCAGCAGAGTGAAGCCAAGGCTAGTTTGAAGTATAAGGAATGAGAAGTGATGAAATAGCACAGTGGGGCTGAAAACTCTTTCAAGTTTAGAGATACATAGGTAGGAAAGATAACCTCACACTATATGAAACAATATCCTAGAAAGGAAAATAGCGCCCCAGAAATTGCTTTCATTTCAATGGACAATACTTGTTTGTTTGTTGTTTTGTTTTTTTTTAAATTTGATGGAAATTATTGAGTTGAATAGGAAAAGATAAATTGACACAGTGAAGAGAAGGTATATTTGATATTGTAAATTTTTTATACTTCAAATGATTTGGGCCTCAATGAATAGATAAAACAAATTTATTTTTTTAAGAACAGGAGATACAGGTGCTCTGGTATAACAAAGGTGAAAGTAGTTTAAGAAACTGATTGTTTTTAAATTTAGTATTTGAAGTAGGAAGCCATTTAAATATGTTACTGGGTTTCTCTAAAATATATGCTGAGAGTGATTATATGTTTGATGGTGGAATGGAAAGGAGAAATTCTGATAATATTTCAGGAAAGTGGAATACAATTAATACCGTTATTCTAGGGAGTGGGAGAGAGAATAAATCAAAGAAGCATTTTGGAATTGTTGGGCAGTTCTATGAATGATATTTTTGAGATTGGTGATCAATGATGGCAATCGAATGCAATATTTAATATGATATAATGGAGTCAAAAGCACCATGACATAATAAAGTATAAACGATATAGAGAGTAATGGATTGAAGAACATAGATGAGATACATTTTCTAGGATTGTAGTTGTTTAGAACTCAAGAGTTATTTTCTAATATAAAAGTTTGATATTATATAACAATACATATCTACAACTAAATGGATTTTTCATCAACATGAACATGTAATAGTATTTTGTTGTTGCATAGTAATATAAAAAATATATTTTGCATCAAATTATGCAACACTAATCATATAGCCTTTAATTAAAACTGTTTCTTTGCTTTTTTCTAGAGATTATATTTGCCTCATATATTCATTTGCTTTTATGTATTCAGACATGTTTACAGTTAATCTTTCCATCACTCCAGTACATCTGTACAGTTCCACTTAACCCTGTCTTCTAAATGACCAAGCATAATTTTTATCTTTTTTCATGGGGCAGCCTTCTGGCAGCCTTCCCTCACCTTAATCTAATCATAACTCGACTTTCAGTGACTTTTGGTACATTGGATAATCTTGACTCTGAATTGCCCTCCTCTTTTGTTGGATCGCTCCTTCATGTATTCCCATGTCTTCTTTTTTGCTTATTCCCTTATTTTGATGACTTTGTCTTTGAGTAACTTCATCAGAAAAGACACATATAAGAAAAATATTTTCCATCTGTCAATCTGAAGCTATCAACTGGATATTCAATTGATTCAGGAACTTTGTTTAAAATGTTCAATAAAGAAGACTTTCTTTGGTGTGTGTGTGTGTGTGTGTGTGTGTGTGTGTGTGTGTGCGTGTATTAACCAAGTAACTGTAGTTCTATTCTTGGATCCTCTGATTTGTTCCATTGATCCATTTATCAATATTTACTCATATTTCACACTGTCTTTGCAATGTCTTAAAACACATATTGTAAATCTTTTATATGTGCACTTCCTTTAAAAATCTGTTTTGCTATTTTCAGTCCCTTATATTTCCATATAAATTTTAGAATCAGCTGGTCAATTTATACAAGAAAAAGCCTGCTGGAATTATGATTGGAATTGCATTGTCTACAGACCAATTTGGGGAACTTAAATATATATATATATATTTATATATTCTCAGGTTGCAACTTAATCAAGGAATGTTCAACCCTTACTGAGGTGGTTAGAATTTTTATAGAAATTCTATGAAAATGTTTTACCCTTTGTAAACTAGATTTTCTACAGCAGTTAGGTATGCATTTCTTATCATTATAGATTGGGTGTGAATGTGGCAGATAATTTGTCTTTTTAATTTCACAGATTTAAAATTGGAGAAGAATGTAGTCAAGAAACTTTGCCAGAAGGCCCTCATCCAATCTGACTCCCAGTGATTCATGTCTCTCTCATTTACAAAATATGCTCATTTCCTCCCAAGGCCCCCAAGAATCTTACCCAATTACAGCATCAGCTCAAAGTCTCACAGTTTTTCCCCAGTCCCACTGTATTGTGTCAAAGGAATTCAGTTTTAAAGTTAGAGATAATTCCTCATAAAAATGTTGTTGAATAAAAAGTTGTAACTTTTCAGAAAGATACATGTAGATTACATGACTAGTAGAAGGCCTTGGTTTTACCATATTGGAATCAATCTCTATAGAAGTTGATGATATTGTTGCCCCTACACCCAATTTAAAGATTCATATGGAAAGAGCTTTTTGTGTTTGCTTTCCTTATTAAAATGAATATTCTCTATATATGTTTTTCTATTTTATACTAATTACCTATGTTTTGGCCAATTTTTTATGAAGATTATACTTTTTGTTCTATATTATGTCATTCAAATATTTAAATGTCATTTTCTTACTGATGTGAATAGGAATTAGGAATGCAAATAGTTTAAATAGATAATATTAAAATTATTTTTATGCATATAATATGAGACTAGAGTGAAGAGCCATATAATATTGATTGTGGTTATTCGCAAGTAGTCAGAGAAAGTTTTCCTCTATTTACTTCAATGTCGCATAAAAATAGTAATTTATTTTTATGTTTATTGCAATTAAATAATTATTAAAACTACAAGTTAATGCATAAATGGAAATAATAATTCTTATGTGCTTAAGAAAAACATAGTATGGCTTCATATACTATTTCACATTTATGAAATTGGAGTTGGAGAGCAAATATATTAATGAATGAACCATATAAAGATTTATTAATATATTGGAATAACTTTGATTTTTTTAATTTTAAAATAAACTTATGCTTCTTAAAGTAAAATGAAAAGTAAAATATGCTTTTGATATTGAGAAGTTTCCTTTTAACTATTAAATTTATATTGAGAACACTGACCTTATTTATTTATTATTTATTCATTTATTTATTTTTGGCTGCACTACACGGCTTGTGGGATCTTAGTTCCCTGACCAGGGTAACCCCGGGCCCACGGCAGTGCAAGTGCCAAGTCCTAACCACTGGACTATCAGGGAATTCCCTGACCTTGTTTATTTTAAAGAGACGATTCTGTTTTCAAATATTCATTCTGAAGAAACTGAAAATAAATTTATGTGGTTATTAACTTGCCTAAGAATAAATTTTTGATTTTGCTTTTAGTATAAAAAATAAAATATTTTGTATTTGTCTTTAGAGTTCCAAAACCGTTTCAAAATTAAGTTTATGTTTTTCTGCCCCAAGCTGTGAAAAGCAATGAAAGCTCCACTGTTTTATAAAGAAAAGATTTAAGAAGCCCTAGTCCAGTTAAAATGCTTCATTTAAATATTTTGAAGACGTTCAGTTAAAATACTCAATGCTCAAATAGTACATGAAGTTCTCTTTAAGACTTACCAGTTGTTTGGAAGGAAGTAGGAAAACATCAACCCAAAGGAAAAACTTTAACGGAAAAAACAATTTCTCCTCCCTAAGGCTTAAAGAAGCTTATACAACTCACTCTCTAGGCTTTCTTAGGGAAAATTCCTTCCAAAATGAAAGGAAGTTCCAGGTCTTTCTTCTGATACTACACAGAGAACAAAACAGCAATCTAAAAAATCTGAACCCCAAAGTGAACTTAATACACTAGATTCTCCATTTTAACACACAAAGCCATATGTGGTCTTAATTTAGCTACCTATTGTTTTTACATTGTGCTTTTTTTCACATCTATATCCTATGATGCAGTCATACCAAAACACATTTTGTTCTCAGTGTATTCCCTATTAATTTTCTCTACTATGTATTTGAAAACGAAAAGCTAATTTTTTCCACATTTTTCCCAGTAAATTTCCAAAAGTTTAATATGGTTTTCTTGGATGCAGAGTCCATGAATGAGCATGAGATGTCCCATGAATTTCTTAAAATTGTATATGTAAATTTTTGCCTATATGTGTATATGTTTTTCTCAAGAAAATTTTCTTAAGCTTTTTTAAGTTGTTAAAGAGGTCCAAGTGACAAAATTATTAGCACTAGCTTTTATTTATTTATTCAGTCCCAATTTCTCTATAATATGTATTAAACACATTTTAGATAAATACAGATATTTAATACTCACCATATTATTACCAGGTCAAATATATTACATGATGCATGGAAATGTTTAATAAGTATTTCTTGAATGTTTGAACAAATAAAAATCCCAGAAAATGATTTGGAGCTTGAAGCAACTTGATTTCTCGAGGTTACTCAGCCAGCACATGTCAAGTGAGAGATATACCTCTGGTCAGTCTGATAGCATCTCTAAGTGGGGATATTTAAAGTTCCAAACTAGTAAAAGACCTACCTGCATTTTCAAGACCTACCTGCATGTCTACTGTGTTGCTTCCACACAGAAATATTCTCTGGCCTCTACCTCTTCGACAGCCTGAGTTAGCTGCTCCCTTTACCCTCTGCCAACCCTCATCATAACCCATAACATTACATACTGTAATTTGAGATGATGTGCTGGCAACTCACCTCTGCAAAGGATTAAGTCCCCAGTGTGTAAATACTCCCACCAAAGCTGATTTGTAGCTACCAAAGTGATATCATGGCACACAGAGCTCAGAAAATTGAACATGATTGGTTCACACCTGCTGCTAGTAGCTGGCTCCAGCACATATATATGCATGTCTTCATTTCCACCAGTGGACTTGTATGAGTTTATTATCCAGTGGGTTAGTGCTTTATTTAGTCCAAAGTAGATATGCCTTAATTGGATGAGAGTATGAAGCAGTAAATTTTGATATGCGTTTTTCAGATTTTAAGCAAGAACAAACAGGAAGGTATGTAGGAACACTTAGGCTTTGCATATGGGGTTTGTGTGGAGCATAGGCTTAATTCTAAAGATTTTCAAAGATTCCCAGTTCCTGGCTATTCAATCAAACACAACTCTAGGCACTGCTGTGAAGGGACTTTGAAGATGAAAAGATGGAATTAATGTCCCTAATTAAATGACATTTAAAAAGAAAGATTATCCTGGATTATCTGGATGTGCCCAAAGATAACACAGGGACATGTAAAAGCAGAACAGGAAAACAGAAGAGTCACTTAGAGAGCTAAAAAGCATGAAAAGGAATTGATCAGTCACTGCCGATTTTGAATATGAACTAGCAAGAGATGCAGTTGGCCTCTAGAAGTTAAGAATGATGTTCTTCCGATGGCAGGTAAGCAAACAGGGCCCTCAGTCCTACAACCCCATAAACTGAATTCTGCCAACCACCTCAGTGAAATTAGAAGTGGATTCTCCCCCAGAGACACAGATAAGAGGCCAGGATAACTGCTACCAGACTCCTGACCCACACAACTGTGGGGCAATACATAAATGTTGTTTTAAAACACTAAACATGCAGTAATCTGTTGCAGCAGTAAACAAACAAACAAAAAACTAATACAGTGAGTACGGAGAAATAAGATTTAGTGCAATGCCTTTGAAACTGGTTTAGAGAAGTGGAAAAAAAAATAGCGTATACCTGGAGTTTGCTAAGGCTGACAATCCAAGGCTTCAGCAGCAGTACATAAAACCAAATTTCCTTTTCTCCCAGGAGGGAGCAATCACTAGTCATTACAGGTAAGCGTGAAGAGAAATGTTCTGTCTCCTGTAAAAATGAGTCTTTTGCTTTTACCAACTTAGCAAGTTACACCTCTTCACCAACTCATTTTCTTTCTTTAGAAAAAATATTTAAACTCTAATTTTAGTCTTCATTTACAAATTAAACTTACCTTTCTACCAGGCTTGTTTAAGGAATGGCTGTTAAAATTTGTTTTGAGTCCACTGTTCATAGACTGCAATTAAATAAGCAAAGGAAAACGTAACAAATAAAGCAACATGCATAATCAGTAATCCTGAAGACAATTATCTTAAAATTTGGGATGGAAGGAGAAGGAGTGTTTATTGTCTAGTCTGATGTTTTAAATGTTATGTTTAATTAGATTTTAAATTACTATTATGAGTCTTGTTTTGATGCAGATAAATGTAGGTAAGAATTCTTTATGTAAAGACACACATATTTCAAACTTTTAAAAAATGAGGGAAGGATCTTATATCACTTAAAATATATCATCTACCTGATACCTGGAATTACTTTACGGTGAATAAAACTTTTATATTTCAATTAGGATTGTTAAAATGGAAATATAACTAGGAGAGATTGCACACTATAGTATAAACCAATTATTTTTCAAAAAATAAATTCATGAAGCAAGTTGGAGACGGATTATCACAGAACCCAAATACCAGATAGTTCTAGTAAGTAATATTCTATCTCCTGGGAACATTTATCCATAAATGTATTTCAACTAAAAATTAACAAGTTGTTATCAGGATTTTTACACATCCTGGCCACTGAAGAGCCTGAAGAAGAAGTATTAGATTTAGTTCCTATTCTCAATAATGTTACAATTTAATTAAAGAGAGATGACTAATGCACAGGAGATAATTAGCAAATAATGAAAAACAGTATGAATTTATGTGATAAATGTGGGACCAACTTTTAGCTCTAATATGTAGCTCCACGTTTTCTTTACCTTAAGCACTAATATAAATCCTCTGAAGAAAACAAAACAAAGCAAAAACACATCAAGTGTCAAAAAGGGAGCTTGCATATGGAATTCTTATAATGTTAAGTAAAATGAGTCCTTGTAGCTTCTTCCTACTGTTTTTAAAAAGCTGAGTCTCTTCCATTAGAACTGGAAGCACAGTAATTACTATTTTTCTTCTCTGTACCATCTTGTTTTGATTGTTCATATGGATTTTCAGCCTTCTGTTTATATAGCATCTTATTCTGTCTGAGAAAAAGAAAGGTTTCATTACTGAAAAGAAACCATGTAATCATTAGGTTCTCAAACAAAGACTGTTCAGCTTTGTCCCTATGTTTTCAATCAGTTAATCATTTTTCACTCAAAGAGAGTAGCCTTCATTATTCATATACTATTAGAGCAAGTAGAATTATAATGTGACTCTGGAAAGGAACTCGTGCTTATCCTTCAGATTTGAGGAATATAAAGTGGGCTCTGATACTTACTATGATGAATAAAAGCCATAGGCAGTAGTTTTTCATTTAATATTTGTTCCACAAAATGATGAACAGCTGATAGGTAACATGACATTCATTTTGATATAAGAATAAAACATCTATAACAACATTTAAGTTAGTGTCCTAAATATATTTTTTAAACCTAATAGCTCCCATCCTTGCTTTATGGCCTTTCTTCTATCTAGCTACTTTAAAAAAAAAATATTCAAGGATTAGATCTATCAAGTAGAAGAGGCCGTTATATTTCTCTTTTGGTCTGATTACATTTTAATTACCCACTAATTCCCAGTTTACCACAAAATCTATAGGTTGTAAACTGGAGTCTCATTTAGTGTTCTCTCTAGGAAGAACACATGCTGACCAAAGGAACTGTGTATTCAGTCCCACTGGCAATTGTGTTTCTTATTAAAACTCCCCTAATTAATTTTCTGGCACACAAGTCATTCTATCTTGAATTGGGTTTATGCAAGGTATTATTATCAAGATTATTCAGTCTTGGGAATTGGAATAATCATATTTTGGTACTGTAAATGTAATAATTATTTGAATGTAGTAAATTTAAGGATTTGATCCACTCTTGGTATATGAAAAGATAGCCTTTTTCTGATGGGCCCCCATTTCCATGAAGTTGCATTTGAAACAAAATATGGACTTTTGTTTTATTCCCCAAACATGTTTCTCCCCAGTCTCTGTTTCAGGAAAATTACCATCATTTTGCTTAGATCCTTAAGGTAGAAATAATAGTTAACTTGATTCCTTTCTTTTATTTAAATACATCCAATTTATTATTATTAATTCTGTCAATTATGACTTCATAAGTTAACATTAATTTGTCCAATTTATGTTCATCTCTATTGCCATTGTGCTCATCCAAGTCATAAGCATCTCCCAATTGAAGTCTGTAACTTCTGTCTTTACACATATCTACTTGCATCCTTTATGCAGTTCTGAAATGTTCTTTTAAAAATGTAAAACTTAAAATGAGATACCTCTGTTTAAATATTTTCTTGAGGATTTTACATCTATATTCCTGAGAGATCTTGGTCTGTAGTTTGCTTTTCTTGACTTGTCTTCATCTGGTTTTTGGTATTAGAATAATGCTGACCCCTTAGAATAAGTTATGAAGTAGTCTCACTGCAAAGAGCTCAAAGAGATTGTAGAAAATTGGTATAATTTCTTCCTTAAAAGTTTGGTAGACCAAGCACCAATGAACACATCTGAGCCTGGTGCTTTCTGTTTTGAAAGCTTATCTATTACTTTTCCAATTTTTAATAGATGTAAAACTATTCAGATTATCTATTTCTTCTTCTGTTAGTTTTAGCAGATTGTATCTTTTAAGAAATTGGTCTACGTCATCTATGTTATCAAATTTGTGAACATAGAGTTGTTCATCATATCCATTTGTTTTTCTTTTACTTTCCCCGGGATGTGTAGTAATATCCTGTCTTTCATATCCAATATTAGTAATTTGTATGCTTTCTCTTTTTTCTTAGTTAGCCTGACTAGCGGCTTATCAATTTTACTGATTTTTTTCAAAGAACTAGCTTTTGATTTTGTTGATTTTCTCTGTTGATTTCCTGTTCTCAAATTCATTGTTTCTGATTTCTGTTATTTCTCTTCTTCTGCTTAGTTTGGTTTTAATTTACTCTACATTTTCGACTTTCCTAAGGTGGAAACATGATTATTGATTTTAGATCTTTCTTCTTTTCTAATATATGCATTCAATGCTATAAATTTCCCTTTAGGCACTGCTTTCATTGCATACCAAATATTTGATAAGTTGGGTTTTACTTTTTATTTAAGTAAAAATATGTTTAACTTATCTTGAGATTTCTTCTTTCAACCATTAATTATTTAGAAGTATGCTTTGTAAACTCCACATAGTGTGGGGTTTTTCAGCTATCCTTTTGTTATTAATTTCTAGATTAATTCCACTGTTGTCTGAGAGAGGATATTGTATGATTTCTATTCTTTTTTTTTTTTTTTGGCGGTATGCGGGCCTCTCACCGTTGTGGCCTCTCCTGTTGCGGAGCACAGGCTCTGGACGCGCAGGCTCAGCGGCCATGGCTCACGGGCCCAGCCACTCCGCGGCATGTGGGATCTTCCCAGACTGGGGCATGAACCCGTGTCCCCTGCATCGGCAGGCGGACTCTCAACCACTGTGCCACCAGGGAAGCACACGATTTCTATTCTTTTAAATTTGTTACAGTTTGTTTTATGGTCCAGATGTGGTCTGAGTGAATATCCCATGTGAGTTTTAGAAGAATAGTTATTTTGCTGTTGTTGGATGGAGTAATCTATAGATGTCAGTTATATCCAGTTAATGGATGGTGTTGTTGAGTTCAAATACATCCTTACTAATTTTCTGCCTCCTGAATACTTCCATTTCTAAGAGAGGAGTGTGGAAGTCTCCAGTTCTGATAATGAATTCATTCTATTTCTCCTTGTAGTCCTATCAGTTTTAGCCTCACATAGTTGCATGCTCTGATTTTAGATACATACACATTAAGAATTGTTATGTCTCCTTGCATAATTGACACTGTTATCATTTATGATGTCCTTTTTAGTTTCTTATAACTTTTATTTTGAAATCTGCTCTGTATGGAACCAATATAGCTACTCCTGTTTTCTTTCAGTTAGTGTTAGCATGATATATTTTCTCCATTTTCTTAATCTGTATGTGTCTTTACATTTAAACTGAGTTTCTTGAAGATAACATATAGTTGGATAATATTTTTTGTATCCAGTCCACTAACTAGCCCAACAAGTCCTTCTTCATTTCTGTTATAGTGGTTTTAATCTCTAGTATTTTCTTTAGGTTCTTCCTTAGGATCTCCATGTTTCTGCTGACATTGTCCATCTGTTTTGCATGTGATCTACTTTACCCATTAAAGCCCTTAGGATATTGTCATATTTGTTCTAAATTCCTAGTCTGATAATTCTAACATTCCTGCTATATTTGGTCATGATGTTTACTCTGTCTCTTCAAATTGCAGCTCCTTTGCCACTTGGTATACATTGTCATTTTTTTTTTCTGGTTAGCCAGATAGGATTTACTGGGAAAAGAGAATTGTTATAAATATGTCTTAGTAATGTGCTGGTAAAGTGTGGGTGGAAGGGAACCATTCTATTGTCCTAGGATTAGTTTTTAGTCTTTAGTGAACCTATGCCTCTGAACTGTGAACTTTGTGTTTCTCAGTTTTTGCTTTTTTCTCTCTACTTATTTGGGACAGGATGGCTAGAGTGGGCTGGGATTGGCTACTTCTATTCTCCCACAAGGAAGGCTAGAGCAGACAGGAGTTGAGTATTTCTGTTCCCTAGCTCAGTCAGGCTCTGATAAGACCCCAGCAGTTTAGACTCTGATTAACTCTGAGAGTTGTCTACACTGAGTTACCAGAAATTTGTCAACTGCAGTTCAGGTTTTCCTACCACAGCACTGGTGCCCAGGTGGTTTCTTCTCATGAGTCTCTGCTCAGGTAAACTGTACCTCCCTGTATAGGCCCACCCATCTCTTTAATCTTGGAGGCAGTATTTTGTACTGTGTCCTCCCTTCTCTTACTATGTATGCAAGAAGAGTTGAATTTTCAGTCTGTTCAGCTTTGTACTTGTTGTTAAGACAGAGTGGTGATTTCCAAGCTTCTTACATGCAGAACTGGAACTTGTTTATTGGGTTAGTTTCACATCCAACCACCTCGCTAAAATCTCCTTATTATTTCTAATATTTTAGCCTTAGAATATTTTAAATTTTATTACTACATAATCACATAATCTGCAAAAAAATTATATTTCCTTGTTTTTTTGCAATGTATTTTCTTGTTTCTTACATTTTGTTTACATTCCTTGTATTTTAAAATTTCAAAAAGCTTATAAATTTCAAAAAAGCTTATAATATATTTAATTACTCCTTTGTCTTAAAAGTCATTTTTAATAAATTTATCTTCTAAATCTGTCTCAATGCACTCCATAGAAATATTTTTGTTGTTGTAAAGTTTCTTCTGTATCCTCAGTTTTTCTTTAATCCTAACTAATAACATTTTCCTTTTCTCTGTTGATTTTTTCTTTAATTTGGTTGCATTTATTTTCTAGTAGTGCATTTTTTAATATTATTTTCATCATAATGAGTAAAGTATGTTAAGAAAATTTGGATTTGCACTATATATCCATTTTTACTTTCTTATTTACTATTTTTTTTTTTTTTTTTTTTGCTTCTGAATTTTACCAAAGTTCTCTGACCTAAAAATGTCACTTTGGAGTTCATAACTGTTTAGTCCACATTCACATTATCTGACTTTCAGAATCAATTGGCTACTCTAAATGCTATAATCCATGCTATATATCTAATGGCTGTTGGCAAATCAAAATTACGTTTGGTTTGTCTTAGTCAAACACTAAATTTTTTTCCATGAAATTTACCTTTTTTAATATAAACTCAAAAATTTCTGATATTTCTTCTGATCATATTTGCTTTCTAACTAACTCTCATTCTGAATATCATCCTTAGAGCAATTCTGAGTTTAAATGCTAGGATTTGGGAGTTCACAATTAGAGAGAAGGGATGATTACTAACTTCTTTTAGGAAGAAATGTTCAGTGAAAATAAAACAAACAGGCTTTATATTTTAATGTCCTCTAGCACATCCAATAACTTGAGGAGTTTTCTATGCCAATTTTCACGGTTTTATATTTTCACTCAAAATTTGACAATTTAATATTGTAATTATTAATTCAAATATTGTTTTAATTCAATGGCACATAAAATTGCCTTCTGACCTAGGCTTTCATAAGTCAAGTTATAACAGCCGTAGGCAGTATTTTATTTGGATAATGGACTTAAATTTCATTCTGGGCCTAAGATTAGAATGAAAAGATGTGAATTGCCCTTTTGTCACTCCCAATTGTATAAAATTGTCTGGAGCAGTCATGTGATCCTACAGCCTTCAAAGTTTTTATCTCTTCTAAACAGGTTGACAACTGGCTTTCTGGGGATAAATTCTCCATATTACAGAGTCTAAGGTAACTAAAATTGATAATTTATTAGCTATTTAACTTCAGAATGCCATTGGCTCTTGTTTCTCACCATAGAAGTAAAAGAAAAAAGAGATCTTATTTTTGGACCTGTCTTGCTCTTAAAACAATTGCAAAATGATGCATATTTTGCAATGTCATGAGTACCTATTTATTTTTCACTTAAGGTTCTTTTGCCTAAAAGCAACAATAATTTATCTAGTCTGGTTTTCTTTTCAAAGAGGTTTATTGAAGGAAAAAGAAAAAAAAAAGACCTCTTATTTTTTAATCAAATGGGGAAAAAATAAGCAATTGCCCCACTTGTCTTATTTTGGTTAGTACTTTGAGGTAAGACAAGTGTGGGTAAATGCTAAATGTATATAGAAAAGTATGAATGGAAAATTTATAACTGGAAGATGAAGTACCACTGATCAGTCTCAAGCTGACTGAAATTCATCAAGTTCATAAAGATGTGCTCCCCTTCATGCAAAACAACATGCACATCCTATAGAATATTCTTACCAACATGATTCAAACCTGGATTTAATCAATATTTATTGCTGGCTTCTAGTTTACAAGACATACAGTGTATAGAGAAAACTGTTAAATGACATGAGTACGAATAACCCAGATAAATATAGACTGAGGGGATTTTTAATAAAATCTGTCAGTTATTTCTAAAACTTAATAGCATAGAAACAAACAAATAAGGAAACCAAACAAGGGAGGTTTAATAGTCATAATAACCACAAGGAGAGTATTGAGATTTTAAGACCTTGTTTTATTCTTAATTCAAATAATCCGTCTATAAAAAATAATTTTTGAAAAATCAAAAATGTGAATATAGCCTAGATAGTAAGTTATATTAAGGAACTATTGGTAAATATTGGTGGGATAATTGAATTGTATTTATGTAAGAAAATATCCTTGACTTTTAGAAATACCTAAGGAAACATTTATGAATAAAATAATTTCTTTAGGGTTTTGCTTTAAAGTACTACATCAGTTCAGAAAATAAAAGAATGAGATATGTGAAATGTGTGGCAAAATACTAATTATTAAATGTGGATGATTTTAGTACATTATATTGTTTTTCCCTAAATTTTGTACACTTGAAACTTTTCATAATAAAACTGGTTTTTGAAAATTACAAAAAATTTGTAATTTGGTTATGACCAAATTGTTGGTTATGACCTATCAATTTCACAACTTTTGGATGAGTCAAAATCTGCAGTGAAAAAAATTCCCAATATTCCAATAATTAGGTTATGAGGGTGAATTTATTTCTATAGACTTCCTTCCATTTCATCCATTTTATTTTTTCTATTTCCCTCAATGAGAGTAAATGTCCAACATATGAAGGCACCATTTTTTTCTGATAGCACAATTTTGATTTTAATTGTCTTTATTCCTGAGATGATGAGGAAGTAATGCACATCTGTGATTAATAATTATATTTCTGTACTTGGAACTAAAAGTGTATGCACATTATTCTTCTGTGAAACTTTAATTTTATGTGATTCTCAGAATGTAATAAGCCACATCTCACTATTAAAAATTGTGCCCTAGAGTCTATGAATTTATATTTAAAATAAAAATCATAATATGAGAAAGAAAAGTAAACTTTAATAATGCTTTAGAATAGAACGCTCTGCAAATAATAATTTTAATGTGGAGAATGAAAGTGCAAATAAAACATAGATTTTCACACACATGTTTTATCTTCTCAAATGGAAGGAAATGCTGAAATTTCAAAATGCAATGACAAGAGCCTGAATGTACAGGATATCTGGAGGAAATGCTGCCTCTCTAGGCAGCTGTCATTAACCTTATCTTCAGCATCTCTCAGTTTAGCCAGACTCCCCTGCTAATTTAAATTTCATATTTCTTTTAGAGAAACTATCTGGCTCACTATGGGACAGATAATTCTATGACTGATCACTTGCAGTGGGCAAAGGGTGTAATGTGGTATATATACTATGGTCTTTGTGAGCTGGGGAAGTATTATAACTGGAAACCACTACTGAAGAGTCTCAGTTATACAAAATAAAGAAATCTAATCTTTTACTTTGTTATTTATGTTATTAGTTACTACTTGAAAATACGTGCAAGGCTAGAATTTCAAGAGATGTTACGCATTCCCTTCACTGCACATGAGTGTGTTGTATGAATGTCTCTACTTATGGAGAGATTTTATAAATTTGAAAATGGGTTGGATATTTATCACCAGTTTTGACTGTTTCTGAAATAATTTCATTTTGTATGTAACATATGCATTTCCCTTACCTCTTTGTCTTTGTTACTTTTACAAATATGAAGACTCTACTCCCATCTTCCTATAGTACCCCATGTTTCTGCATCTGCTATGCCACAACCATCCAATATCTATAATTTAGAGTTAAATATTTTATCAGATGAAAATGGCTCTGTAAAGTTGTCTCACATTGATTAAAGAGATATGGGCTTAGCAGCTTTATATCAGTCATCTGCTTCCCCCTATATGGGTGATGGTGTTACTTTCCAAGAAGCTTTGGGCAAGGTGGCTGCCAACTGCCAAAGGTAATTCCCCTGAGAAGATTACAAGCACGAAGTTCCTAAGCCAATATTACATGTTTTAGATGATTTTGTTAACATCTCATTTCTAATTTCAAAATCTGTGTTTGTTATAGAAAAAATACTATCCCCAAACTTACTGACCTAACACAGATATTTATCATTATCTCTGTGTGTTACTGGGCTCAGATGAACACAGTTCTCTAGGCGTCTTTCATGAGATTGTAGTAGTAAGATGCTGGCAGGGGCTGTTGTCATCTGAAGGATCAACTAGACCTAATATCTGAAAGAGCTAACTCATCTAGTTAGCAGTACGTGCTGGCTTTTAGCAAGGAACTCAGCTGGGACTTTCAACTAGAGTATCCACATATTCATTCCATGTGTCTTGGGCTTCTACTAATATCACGGTAGTGGGTTTCCATAAGAAGTAGCTAAAGAGCAAGAATTACAGGAGTACTGAGAGGAAACTACAAAGTTTCTTATGACCAATTATTGTAAGCTCCAAAACCTCTGAACTTCTCCGCATTCCATTGATCAAAGAAAGTCATACATTAAAGGGAAGGGAACTGCAGTCCTTATTTGATATGAGAAAAAGCATTCTCGCACAGGGAGAAAAGAAATTGGTTCTGGCTACATTTGACCAACTACTCCTACCCCCATCTCCTTCATCTCCAAGTAAACGTACTGATAACTATTGCAATTCCTCCCTCCTTTCCTCCCACTGTCCTTTCTTTCCCTCCTTCCATCTTCCTTCCTTCCTTGTAAGCACCCTAAACATGAGATCTACACTCTTAACAAATTTTTATGTGCATAATACAATATTGTTAACTATAGGCAAAATGTTGTACAGCAGATCTCTAAGATTTATTCACCTTGCCTAACTGAAACTTTATACAGTTGAATAATAAGTCCATCTTTCCCCTTCCCTCCAGCCTCTGGCGACTACCATTTTATTCTCTTTTTATGAGTTTGATTATTTTAGATATATGAATGGAATCATGCAATATTTGTTCTTCTGTGACCTGTGACTTATTTCACTTAGTATTATATCCTCTGGGTTCATCTATGTTGTCACATACGGCAGGAATTTCTTCTTTTTTAAGGCTGAGTAATATTCTATTGTATGTATATAACACATTTTCTTTACCTATTCATACGTTGATGGTATTTAGGTTATCTTCCTATTTTGGCTATTGTGAATAATGCTACAATCTCTCTGAGATCCTGTTTGTATTTATTGTGTCCATTTCCTATCCTCCTCCTAATTGCCTAACACTTTCTACTCTGACAGTTTCCCCCATCTGTCAAAAATTTGCATTTGAGTCATGGAATATAATCTACTTCATATGTGGATTTTGAAATGTGCTGTGTTCCTTTTGAGCTAGTGCATGAATACATATTTAAATATTATGTGTATATTTAGGGAGAAAAATCTATGTCATGTTTCTTGAATGTATGTATGTTTCTTGAATGTATGTCTACCTAAAACCACTAAGAAAAATTTATAACTAAGGATATTAGTCTTTTGGGTGTGCTATTAATTTTTTGTTTTTTGTTTCATGATTTTTCATGTTGTATTTTGATTTTACTTATATTTTCCCATACATTTTTATAGTTAAATTTATATATTTTTTCAAAAATTATGGTTTTTAGATTTTGAGTCATAGTTAGAAAGAACTTTCCCATTACACATTTTTTAATAGTATGGCAATATTGTCTACTATGTTATTATTTTATCTCTGATTCTGGTGAACTTTGGTTTTTATTTTTTGTTTTTGAGATGTAATTTACATACCATAAATTTATCTTTTAAAAAAAGAGTATAATTCAGTGATTTCTAGTGTATTTTAAAAGTCATGCAGGGCTTCCCTGGTGGTGCAGTGGTTAAGAGTCTGCCTGCCGATGCAGGGGACACGGGTTCATGCCCCAGTCTGGGAAGATCCCACATGTCATGGAGCAGCTGGTCCCGTGAGCCATGGCCGCTGAGCCTGTGTGCTCCGGAGCCTGTGCTCTGCAATGGGAGAGGCCACAACAGTGAGAGGCCCATGTACAGAAAAAAAAAAAAATGTCATGCAGACATTACTATGAACTAATTCCAGAATATTTTCCTTACTCTTAAAAATCCCTGCATTAATTATAAGCCATCTACTCCCAGCCTTTGCAATCACTAATCTACCATTTGTTTCTATAGATTTACTTATTCTAGACATTTTATTTAAATTGAATCATAAAATGTATGCTTTTTTCATCTCACTGCTTTCACTTCAGCATAATATTTTCAAGGTTTTTCTATATTGCATTACCTATCAGTCCGTACAAATTCCAATCTCTGGGCTTCTTCAATTATATCTTGTATTGACGTTTTTTCCCCTCTGTGGGTCATATTTTCTTGTTTCTTTACATGTTCCTTACATGTCATTGTTTCATTGAAAACAGAATATTTAAAATAATATCATGCAACTATTCCAGAAATCAGATTCTATTCCTTCTCCAGAGTTTGTTTTTGCTGTGGTACTGTTCACTGCTATTGTTTTTGCTTGTTTATTTAGTATTTTACTAAAATAATTCTGTAAATTTTGTGTTCTTCCTCACATGTGCCCACTAAAATCTCTCCACAGCTATCTTACCAGTTAGCTAATGACTGGACAGAGATTACCTTAAAATGCCTGGAACCAGTAAGTCTCCCAGTGTTTCCAACGGTTTCAGTATGCATGTTGTAGTATGTCTTCAACACTCAGGTAGGCAATTACAACTCTGTCTTAGCCTTTATCTCCTGCTGTGTAGACTCTCAACATTAACCAAGGTGAGAGCTTAGGGTTTTCTTATTTCTTTCCTGAACATGCTTACAATCCTGGGTACGTGGATAGCCCTGTGCATTCACAAGATCTGGATTCTCCAAAAATATTGGAACTTTTTAAATCTCACTATGGTCATTTTATTTCCCAACTTTTCATCTTAAGCTTTTTATTTAGCCTATTGTTTACCCCACAACTCTTATCTACTGGAATCCAAGATGTTATGTAACTGCCTCTTATTATTATCAGTTTTTAATACCCTTGATTAAAAGGCTTTTCACATTGGGTTAGTATTGAGTCACATTAAATAAAGACAACTTTGTAAGTGAGGTCTACCAGAGAATCACCAGACAGGTCAAATAATGATGACATTTCACCCACATTTTGCTTCAGCCAGTGGCTGAAAACCTGCTTTTTTTCTCTATGATTGCAGTCTATTGGGTTTCATGGAGCTCAGGAATGAGGATGGCACAAGACAAATTAAAACAGCATGAGTCACTTTTCTTACCAAGATTCATTTTTTCTTTTAATAAACCCTCCCTAGATGGTTGCATTGTTTGGTTAATTTCCAGAGTACTAACAAAGTTGATTCTGACAATTTTGACCAGTGTTCTCATTGCTTTTATGGAAAAAAAATGTTTTCATAGGTCTCTGCCATTTTTGTTTACATCTGTCTACATTCATTTATTCTTCTTCCAGATTGCTATGAAGTTGTTATGTACTTTTTAAAAAAAATTTCTTATTACATACTAATATTTTATAATATTAGTAATATTTTATATTTATATAGTTTCTGAACTTTCTCTTTATTTTTTATTTAAGAACTATACTTTTAAATTATCAAAACTCTCTTATAAATTTTAATATCTAAAAGGACTAATCTAATCTTAATACTCTAAAATATACATTTAATATAAATAATATAAAATATATGATATATAATATATATTCATATATATTATACTACAACCTAGAACAGTTAAAACATTGAGTACCTAACATAGTAAACTCAGAAATAAAATGACCTTTAGAAACAAGTTAGTGAAACTTCAGAGTTTTCAATAACAACAAAAAGAAGACCCAAATAGCTTGCAGAAAGAAACAGAAATCAATCAATCACTGGTTATTAATAATAAACATGTTAGCACCACTGAATACTAGAAGACAATGAATAAGATCTCTCAAAGTAAAAAAATAACAATTTTAACACAGAATTTTCAATTCCGCCAATGCTATAGTCAACTATGAGAGAATAGAAATATTTTCAGACATATAAACAAAACAAAAACAACTTGTTGAAAAAATATTTTAATGAAGTAACACTCCATTTAGAAACTACAATAGCTCTGAACTAGTCTGCACCTAATAATGTAAGCAATATTTATAAAGCAAATATTTTAGAAAGATATCAAGAAATGTATAAATTTGTATGATTATATAAGACTTATGGCATATTTCTTTAAAAATATCATAGACCACATAGCCAAAAATAAAATAAAATTACATAATGAATATTAAATAGCATACAAGAATTACCAAATGAACATAGTTGATATATTAAATAAAGTATACAATCATTTCAAATATTCATGACATATGTTTTGGATAAATGTGTCAAAATAATCTCAATTCAACTTTAAAAATAAAAGTTAACAGAAAATATTTTCTGTTTACAATGCTGTATAACTTTTAAATAAGCATGTTATATGTAGTTAAGTATAAAACATTAATAAATGTATGTTCTTGCTGTCTTATTTCTTAGTTTTGGACTGTAAAATTAGACAAATGCCTTACTTCCTATAATCTATGTTGTATCTATATCTACCATCTATGTCATCTGTATCTATTTGTGTGCCAGGTAGTGTGTGTGATTGCATGTGTACATATCTAGCTGCAAATATACCATAAATGCATTCAGGTATAATAAAAACTCATTGAAGAAGTTGATAGATGTATCCTTGAATCAGATAAATATGCAAATATATTGGAAAAAGATCCACAAAGGGTTTAGTTTCATTATTTATAACTGTAGTAACAACATACGCTCTGGCTATGTATAAACTTCCATGAATTTGTTGAAGTAAGTACCTTTTTGTGTGTGTGTTCTCCAATACAGAGAGAGGTAAAAGAAAATAAACATAAAGTCATTATCATATACCCATCATTCAAATGCACTTGTGACAAAGCATACTCAAGTTCAGATGATAGGCAAGGGAAACACTTTGTAGAAACCCAGAATGATCTGTGGTGTCTTGAGACATCTCTTATAAAATGTTTAGGGATCTGAAACTGCTTTTGTAAGAATTTCACTCAGAATCCACATTAAGTGTATGTTTTCCACCATGGGGTATAAATCCTCAAAGTAGTTTTAACAAATTCAAAGGTATCAGGGGAAACGTGTGTGCAAAGATGAAGACTGTGAAGTTGTTAATTTTTACAGGAGGCATTCTATCAGTTTCACCAGGCTGAAGCAATGCCATATTTAGTTGTTGTAATAATACATGTTCCTTGAAATGGAACTATATTACTGTGAGCCAGGATGTCCAAGCTGACGTCAACACAACCACTGACCTCAATGTTTAAAGATTTCTTTCTCCCTGAACATCACATATTTTCTCTAAAAGTTATCCAGATTTAGGCTCTCCATACTGAGAAAAGTAAATAACTAAAGAAATACAGTCTAGGGGCTTCCCTGGTGGCGCAGTGGTTGGGAGTCCACCTGCCGATGCAGGGGACACGGGTTCGTGCCCCGGTCCGGGAAGATCCCACATGCTGCGGAGCGGCTAGGCCCATAAGCCATGGCCGCTGAGCCAGCACGTCCGGAGCCTGTGCTCCGCAACAAGAGAGGCCACGACAGTGAGAGGCCCACATAACGCAAAAAAAAAAAAAAAAAAAAAAAAAGAAATACAGTCTAGGAGAGGAACTTAGTGAAATAAAATTTAAAGACAAATCACAAAATAACTGTTCTCAGGACATTAAGAAGTAATACAGAGAGAACTGTCATCACCATCTTCTATTTGTCTTCTTTGACAATGAATTTTTTATATGCATTTGCCATTGGTTCATTTCTATTATTTGAAAATACATAAAATTGAGATTTGGATTAGTGTAATATGGAAGAACAAATCTGACTTCATATTGAATCTGTTTCTTTTACTTTAACCTTTGTATTCTATGGCTTTCGCAACAAGTTAATCACTAAAGAGGTGTTGCCTATAGCTTGAAGTATACGTAATGGCCCATTTCCAGTAACCCTGTCTTCCATGTCTGAAGGTTAAGCTAAAATACTTTTGTTCAGCTCTCAGGAAATATCCTGACCCAGTCCACCTATGAATGGCTGCAGGAAAGAAGAAATTAACACATCCCCTCCTGCAGTCTGCTTGAAAACAGGAAATATTTGTAACAACTATAGCCGTTTTTACTTTACCTCCTCACCTTCCCCCTCTTTGCCCTGTAAAGAAACAAGCATCCAAACCTGGGCAAGATTGTTCTTTAGGACATTAGTCCACCATCTTCTTGGTCTGCTGGCTTCCTGAATAAAGTGGCTTTTCCTTGCCCCAGCACCTCAGCTCTCAGTTTATTGACCTGTATTGTAGCAAGCAGTATGAGCTTGAACTCAGTAACATTAGTCCTTTAGACCACTACTAGTAAAATATATTTAATCTAATTATTTCTGTAGAGTGATTTATCTTTAGGTTTGAAAAATTATGTAGTCCTTGCTTAGATTCCCATTTGTGATATGTTCTATCCCTCCTCCTAACCTCTAAAATTTTACTGCCAATAACATCCAAGTCAGAATTAGTATTTTACAAATGAAGTCTTTTTGTTTTAAAGTTTAATTATGTAGCTTAGAAAACAATTTCTGTCTGCATATTATGATTTGACACATTAAGCAGAAATGTAAGCAGGTGGTAGAGTGCAGTAATTTTTTATTTTCTTGTTATTATTTTGTTTTTAAATTTTAGACAGTTATGCAAGATTTTGATTGTTTAATTTCAATAGTTACCACAGTTGTAAAATATATTACATTTTAAAAACATGAAGAAGATTCTCCAGATGGTATGTATTAATCAAATATTTGACACAAGATCTAACGCTACATCAACAATTTTTTTTAAAATAAAATTTTCTGTAATTTATATACATGTTCTGTATTTCTAATAATTCCTTGGTGGGAAATGTTTACAAATATTTCTGGAAAATATACTTTGAATGGCATAAAACATTTTCTCAGTTGTAGGAAGATAGGCATATAAGATGAAACACGTACGAGTGAAAGAAACTCATGGATTACTGAAGCAGACCTTGATACAGAATCTCAGAAAAGAGAGCAAAGCCTAGGATTCTAATCTTGTGTTACCCAATGACCTAAATAATCTGACACTACTGCACCTTAGAATATTAAAATAGAGACTAGTGGCTTGGATCACTGCTAAGTCTTCTGTTACAGCCTGAATATATTCTCCCAAAATGCATATGTAGAAGCTCTAACTCCTTCAGTGTAAATGTATTTGGAGATGGGATCTATAAGGAAATAATTAAGATTAAACAAGTTCATAATGGTGGGACCCTGATCCGATAGGATTAGCATCCTTATAAGAAGAGACTCCAGAGATACCACCTGCTCTCAGTGAATGCACAGAGAAAAGGTCATGTTAGGACACAGTGAGAAGGTAGTAATTTGCAAGCCAGGAAGAGAGCCCTTTTCTGGAACTGAATCAGCCAGTTCCTTGATCTGGGAATTCTGGCCTCCAGGACTATGAGAAAATAAATTTCTGTTCATTAGACCACACAGTCTGTGGTATTTGTATGACAACACTAGCAGACTCATACATCTTCCAAATAAAATTTAGGACGAGGCAGGTAACTGAAGCCAGATAAAATAGGGAATTAAGGAATAGTCAGTCAAATTTCCTCAAAGCAAATAGGAACGTAAGGAAGATATGATCACTTGTATTTATGGGAAAATTAAAACAAATGGTTATAAAAATGTGAAGTTATGATAGAGCACTAAAGAATAAAATGGAATTTAGTAAGAAGAGAAAAATAAGTGATGAAAAATGCAAAACATTCATATTTTGGGGGGTTCCTCACCTGGAACCAGTTACCCGAAAGTTTTGTTTATGGGGCATCATGTTATCTGGCTCTCATGTACCTCTGGAAAGGGGAAATTGTGTGTGTGTGTGTGTGTGTGTGTGTGTGTGTGTGTTTAATTTTATCATGGGAAATTCCACTGGGAAAGGTTTTCACCACCATTGTCTTTCATGGCCTCATATAAGTGGAGCAAATTTTCACTTACAGCATACTGTCAGATCCATTGGTAAACTGGTTTGCCCTTTCCTTTCCATTAACTTGTTGAGAAAACACCACAAGAGCTCATAGATATGCACAGAGAAAGAGGTAGCAAAGCAGTTAAAGAAGATACTAAGCAATTTCCTTGCACTTCTAGACCTATTCATGTTTGACCCTGCGTATTTCGCTTCCACTCAGAGCTGAGAATGTCAGGAAAATTTTGAGTTGACACATGACTACTCATTATGGCATAGGGTAAAACAGAGCATGGAGATCTAGATTTTAGCTCTTAAAACTTCTTAAAGATGGCGACATTAATTTTGCTCACAATTAATTTACCAGACCACGTCAAAATGCAAACCTGATGTCTATGAATTCGGAAAGTGTAGCCTTTGTCCCTCACAGGGCTCTGCATATAGTAATATGATTGTTCGTTATCTCCTTTACAGTTTTGTTGCAGTTTGTCTTTTTTATTCTTAGTTTTTTGAATTTATGGTCCATGTTTTCAGTAGCTTGTTCAGGTTTACTTAATTCATGTTGAAAGGTTGTATTAGACTTCTCTTTTATGTTGAGACTGTTTCAGAGTATTTTACCAGCTAAAAAAATTAATTCTCATATTTTAAATTATTTCAGTAACTTTGAATGGATATGAAGTTTGGTTTTGTTTTAGTGTTTTCTCATTTTATTTTTTTTTTATATTCTAGTATATTTCACGATTTTCACAGATCCACAATATAAGGTGACCACTTGGGGAGAAAAAATAAGAGAGGCTTATTTAGTTTCTTAGTTCAAGAATTTTTTCATTAGTTGCCACATTAAAGTGAAGTTTTCATAATAAATTGTTCCTTATGTTGGGGGTTGGGTCAGTTTTCTTCTGATTTATTGATATTAACTTATTTTGAAAGTTTCTTCTTGAGACACTTTCTCTTTTTACTTTCTTCAGTAAGTTTCCAAATGATACCTCATCTCCCCAAATTAATCTGCTCAACTCCAAAAATAGAGACTTCCCAAGATTCACCTTTTATCCTACGTTTTCTCAAGTTTCTTCTTTTCAACATGGCAATAGCCAGTTCTTTTATTCACCAAGTCTCAGAATTACTCTCAGGACCTGGGACTCTTCTTCTGGTGTTGTTAAGAGCATAGCATGTCATTTACTTTTTTGTAGACTTTATAGGCTTGCAGTGAAGGGGAATGTTCTATACATGCTGAGCTTAGGGGAATGTAATATGAAAATTATATAATAGGAGTAGAGAATATAATGGATGACAGACTGATATTTCAAGAAGATAGATACAATTATTGGCAGCATTATAACATGATTTTAGATAAAGGTGATAAGATTTCTGGTTCTATTAATAAATGCCTAATGCTCAGAACTAAGATAAGAGAGGTGTGTATTCCACATATCTACTTGCTAAGCAATACCTTGCAACTATTTAAAATTCAATCTGAGAACAGAAACCAGAATAGTAATGGACATGAAGTTACTGGAAATAGGCTATAATGCACCATCTAATGGTACTGAAGCTACCTCATGTGAAAGTGTGTCTCCCATCACTGAAAATGACAGGAAGCTGTGACTTGCTCTATTGAACATTAGACTGTGAAATATTACCTCATAGATTTCTTCAAGGTCTAGAGTTTGTGATCTGTAACAGGAAAGCAGTTTCTTTTCCTGAAACTATTTTCTTTTTCTAAAATGTCCATTTTTGTGGGCAATATATACATAGTTTTTCTAAGACAGATACATTTTGAGACTCTAATATATCCATGAATACTTTAAGGACTAATGCATTTTATGCATGTTTGAGATAAACAATTAAGGCAATAAACACTTGTAGAGGCTCTAGCATGATCTGAAGAACACCATATTTATTTTGACATCTGTTTAATTAATCCTTGATAATTTTCTCACTTTCCATGGACCTGAAACACTTCACTGGTAAAGTAGAAATGATAATATAGAGCATCTTACAGAAGAGGATATATAATTATGTTTCTCTCCTCTCCATAGGTATGATATATACTTTTTGCTTTAATAGGTAGGTTTTCTTAAGTTTCTTCTATAATTGGGTAAGTCAGATAAAATAATGCAAGCAAAATGAGAAATATATTAATTTAAATAAAAGAAAATTTTTAGAGAAAATTAATATTATGAATAGAGACAGGCTAAACAGCAAATCAATATTCAGTTTTCTGATGAAATTCTGTTGTTAATTCAATGAATGGAATGGATCTCAAAATTCATTTATATATCTTTGTATAGCAAAAATTGACATCACAATAAAAAGCAGAATTCTGTTATTTTGAATCAATAACTTTTAAAAGGTTAAAAAATATCTACTCTGATAGATGGTCGGTCTAGGGCTCTGCAAGTGTGTTTGGTGACAAAGTCACTTCTAAAAGAATATCAACTGATACCAGTAATAAAATAAGGCAAAATTATATACATTTCATAATTACAGATGTATATGGGACAGAAGGAAATGTAATGTTTGGATGTTTACCTTATTATAAATGCAAAATTAAGAATTTAAGTACGCTCAAAATTTCTCTCTTTAATGGAAAAATAAAGTCGAAGTGAATGGCTAAATTATTTTGCTGCGAGTTAATTTTCTTCTTACATTTTAAACTAATATCTTGTATCATAAATTACTCAGTGGAAAAGTAAATTGATGGCATGAAATTAATTTCCACTTTAAAAAATCTACATGGATATAAATCACTGCAACTTGGGGAAGGTTGAAAAATGACTGTATTAACAAAATTTCATGTTCAACAGACAAATAAACATCCTCACAAATCCAAATCATCACTGCATATTTACCCATCATTAGCCATAATCTACTTCAGATGATGATGATAAATGAACTAAGAAACTGGATCCCTGAACAATACCTATTTAATGATAACAAACAACCAAAAATGGAGGAAGACTTGCCTGCCCTGAAATTGGTATTTAGACTGATGGGAAACTTACTTAACTGCTGTCTCTTCTGGCATAACAGTGTTCCTCTATTATCAGGGGTCCCTTTCCCATAATATCACAATAATTAGATTTTAATACTAATCTTTTCATGAGTGCAGTTGATGTTGGTATACAGTGATAAACTTTCTCAAGGTAAACTCAATTTGTATTTTTAGGTGGATAGATAGATTGATCGATCTATGTATCTATGTAGATTGCCCATAAGAAAATATTTGATATATATTTTACTTTTTTCATATAAAACTAGCAGATTCACAATGTTGAAGTTATTGCAAAAGTTATCAAAGTTCCATCTTTCAGGCTTCTAAGCTATAGCTAGAAGATCAAGATTTAATATTTTCATGTTTCTTGTTATGTCCAACAAGGCCTAATATGAACCGTTTTGGGACTCCAGGTACCTGTGCCCTTTGCTTTGTGCCTCTGGTAAATTCAGGTTATAATAGTTTGCAGTTATAAGACCTGACTACAACTAGTTACAACTAGTAACCTAACTACAACTGGGTGCCTTAAATTGTATTACAGTTTTTCATGGTCACCCTTTCACCCTTCTTGCCTATGGGCATGAAATATCCCATTTTTATTCCCATTTTCCATTATATTATAAAAGATGCAGCATGATACTTTTTTATAGCTGTTGTTAAAAGTTTTAAAGGAAGCAGAAATAACTCAGGTCAAAAATGAATTACAAAACCAAAATGTATCCAGGAAAATAAATTCAAACCACAAATGACAAGCTGAGAATTGCACTTATATAACAGACAAAATTCTAATGTCCCTACATATATAAGACAAACACAGAGGAAGGAACCATGGAAAATCCATTAACATGTGATATAAGGAATTGAATGGTGAAAATAACATCTATGCTATGGTGGTTTAATTAAAAAAAAGACTTGATGGTCTCTTTGCCTAATGAAGAATAGAAGTTGGAAGTTGAGCTTACTCTTGGGATCAAAAAGGTAAATATTATTATTGTGTATAATAAAGAAAAAGAGAGAGAAGGGGTAAGGAGGAGAATTACATAGAGAGAGTCAAAGACAGAGAGATATTAGAGAGATTAGCACTCTTAGTGGTGAATCTTCCATGTAAGAATTGATAAATTTGAGACATGATCAGATTCTCCCCCAAGGGTGGATAGTGCATACATTTCAAGAGGGTTTGGGTAAAATATCAGAATGACAGCTGTATTAGTTTCCTATTGCTGCCATAACAAATTGCCACAAATCCAGGGGCATAGAACAATACAAATTTATTATCGAAGAATTCTAGAGATCAGAAGTCCAAGATGTAGTCCATGGGCTAAATTCAAGGTGAATGCAAAGCTGTATTGCCAAGTGGAGACATCAGTGCCCTCAAGCTGGGGGCTTGAAGGCTTTACTCCTACAGATTAGGGAAGAAATGTCTGGATGGACTTTTGGTGGTGGCTCCTCTTTCCTTCCTCTAGTTGCCATGGGTTTCCAGACATGCTCTCAGGACACACATTTTGATGATCTACCCTCCTGGATTAAGCCTTTTATTCCTTGGATTTAAGGGAGAAGATTCTGGATGGATTTGGTGCTCCAGTACCCAGGTCATCACCTTGGGAGAAGTGTTCTCAGGACTCCTGATCTCCCCTGTGAGTATCTGGTGATATTCAGAGAAAAAGCCTGCAAAGAGAGTAAATTCTAGTATGTCTGATACCCCCTATGGTTTCACACTCTCTCACTAGCCTGTACTCAGCTTTAAGAAATTGTTAAAATTTTCTAGCTTAGTCTTACTTACTTTTATATCATTTGGTGATGTCTGCCCTAGGTAAGGAAATGGTCAGGCCCATTTTCTCCCTATAGTTTTCTGCCTCTCTCAATATTTCTAAGAAGTTTTCCCTGTGACCTCAGTTCTCTGATGGTTTCAAGAAAAGACATTATTTGCAGTTTGTTCAGCTGCTTTCTTGTGGCAAGTATAAGAATGACACTCTTTCCAGTTTTCTACATGTCTTTGTTAGCTAGAGAGTTATTCAGTGATTCTCCAGTGAGCTTCCATGGTTTATGTACTTCAAGGAGTTTGTTCATTTCATCTAAATTGTCAAATTTTTGCTCTAAATTTGTTCATAAGAAACACTTATTATTCAATTAACCTGCAGAATCAGCAATACTGTCACCTGTGCCATTCCTGATATTGGAAATTTCTGTCCTGTTTCCTTTGTATCCCCTGTCAATCTGGCTATAAGTTTATGAATATTATCGATTCTCTCAAGAACCCATTATTGATTACATCAAATTTCTATAAATGCTTTATGTTGTCTATGTCATTAATTCATGCTTTAATTCTTATTATTTTCTTTCTTTTGCTTACTTTTAATTTTAAATGTACTTTTCCTAGTTTCTTATGGTAGAATCTGAGGTTAATGATTTGAAACATTTCTTCTTTCTTAATATGTATAATACTGGGAATGTCTTTATAGCTGCATTCTATAAGTATTGAAATGGTATATTATTATTTTCTGTAGAAAATTTGTTTTCTAATTTTCCTCTTGATTCTTTTTTGATGTATACATAATTTTAGAAATATAGTATTCATTTTCCACATATTTGGATATTTTCCAGGTCATCTGTTAATGATTTCGAGTTTAATTTCAATATATTTAGGGAACATACTTTGTAAGACTTACATACCTTTTTTTTTAACATCTTTATTAGAGTATAATTGCTTTACAATGGTGTGTCAGTTTCTGCTTTATAACAAAGTGAATCAGTTATACATATACATATATCTCCATATCTCTTCCCTCTTGCGTCTCCCTCTCTCCCACCCTCCCTATCCCACCCCCTCTAGGTGGTCACAAATCACCGAGCTGATCTCCCTGTGCTATGCGGCTGCTTCCCACTAGCTATCTATTTTATATTTGGTAGTGTATATATGTCTATGACACACTCTCACTTTTTCCCAGCTTACCCTTACCCCTCCCCGTATCCTTAAGTCCATTCTCTAGTAGGTCTGCATCTTTATTCCCATCTTGCCCCTAGGTTCTTCTGACCATTTTCTTTCTTTTTCTCTTTCTGACTTACTTCCGTCTCTATGACAGTCTCTAGGTCCATCCACCTCACTAAAAATAACTCAGTTTAATTCCTTTTTATGGCTGAGTAATATTCCATTGTATATATGTGCCACATCTTCTTTATCCATTCATCTGTTGATGGACACTTAGGTTGCTTCCATGTCCTGGCTATTGTAAATAGAGCTGCAATAAACATTTTGGTACATGACTCTTTTTGAATTATACATTCTTTGAAATTGATTGAAATTTGTATTATTAATTATAATAGGGTCTATCTTGGTAAGTATTCTTTGCACATTTAAAAAAACAATGTGTATATTGCTGTTCCCGTATGGTGTATTCTGTAAGCATCCATTATGTCAATTTCTTGGATAAATTTGTGCACATTCCTTACATTCTTATTAATTTAATTTTAGTTGTTCTTTTTCTTTCAAAGTCAAGAGAGTGTCATTGAAATCTTTGACCATAGTTGTGGCTGTGTCTATTTCTTCTTGCAGTTTAATCAGTTTTTCCTTCATGTGTTTTGCAGGTCTGATATTAAGTGCATGGTTGCTTAGGAACTTTGTCATTTAATGAATCAACCCTTTGAAGACTATGAAATGACCCTGGCAATATTTTCTGCTTAAAAATCTGCATCACAATATTGATTCAGTCACTTTAACTTTTTGACTAGAGTTAACATGGCATATATTTTTTAATCTTTTTAAAAAAATTCTAACTCACTTGTGTATTTTTTTTCCTGTGAGTCTTGTTCTCTTTTGTAAATAAGTTCATTTGTACCATTTTTTTAGATTCTGCATATAAGTGATGTCATATGATATTTGTCTTTTTCTGTCTGACTTACTTCACTTAATATGATAATCTCCAGGTTGATCTATGTTGCTGTAAATAGCATTATTTCACTCTTTTTAACAGCTGAGTAATATTCCATTGTATATATGTACCACATCTTCTTTATCCATTCATCTGTCAGTGGGCAGTTAGGTTGCTTCCACATCTTGGCTATTGTAAACAGTACTGCAATGAACATTGGGGTGTATGTATCCTTTCAAACCATGTTTTTCTCCAGATTTATGCCCAGGAGTGAGATTGATGGATCATAAGGGAGCTCTACTTTTGTTTTCTTAAGGAACCTCCATACTGTTTTCTACACTGGCTGTACAAATTTACATCCCCACCAACAGTGTAAGTGGTCTCCTTTTCTCCATGCCCTCTCCAGAATTTATTGTTTGTAGACTTTTTGATGATGGCCGTTCTGACTGGTGTGAGGTGATATCTCATTGTAGTTTTGATTTACATTTCTCTAATAATTAGAGAGGTTGAGCATCTTTTCATGTGCCTTTTTGCCATCTGTATGTCTTCTTTGGAGAAATGTCATTTTAGGTCTTCAGCCCATTTTTTGATTGGTTGTTTGGTTTTTGGATATTGAGCCACATGAGCTGCTTGTAAATTTTGGAGACTAACCCCTTGTCAGTTACATTGTTTGCAAATATTTACTCCCAGTCTGTGGGTTGTCTTTTCATTTTGTTTATGGTTTCCTTTGTTGTACAAAAGCTTTTGAGTTTAATTAGGTCCCATTTGTTTATTTTTGTTTTTATTTCCCTACTCTAGAAGATGGCTCAGAAAAGATATTGCTGTGATTTATGTCAAAGAGTGTTCTGTCTATGTTTTCCTCTAAGAGTTTTATATTATCCAGCCTTACATTTAGGTCTTTAATCCATTTTGAGTTTATTTTTGTGTACTGTGTTAAAGAACATTCTAATTTCATTTTTTTACATGTAGCCATCCAGTTTTCCCAGCACAATTTATTGAAGAGACTGTCTTTCCTCCATTGTAGAGTTTTGCCTCCTTTGTCATATATTAATTGACCATAAGTGCATGGGTTTATCTCTGGGTTTTCTATCCTGTTCCATTGATCAATATTTCTGTTTTTGTGCCAGTACCATACTGTTTTGATTACTGTAGCTTTTTAGAATAGTCTGAAGTCAAGGGGTCTGATTTCTCCAGCTCCCTTTTTCTCTCTCAAGATTGCTTTGACTGTTCATGGTCTTTTGTGTCTCCATAAATATTTTAAGATATTTTTTTCTACTTCTGTGAAAAATGTCATTGTTAATTTGATAGGGATTGCATTGAATCTGTAGGTTTCCTTGGGGGGTATAGTCATTTGGGCAATACTGATTCTTCCAATCCAATAACATGGTATATCTTTTCATCTGTTTGTGTCATCTTCAATTCCTTTCATCAGCATCTTATAGTTTTCAGAGTACAGGTCTTTTGTCTCCTTAGATAGACATATTCCTAGGTATTATATTTTTTGATGGGATAGTTAATGGGATTGTTTCTTTAATTTCTCTGCCTGATCTTTCATTGTTAGTCTATAGAAATTCAACTGATTTCTGTGTATTAATTTTGTATCCTGAAAGTTTACCAAATTCATTGATGAGTTTTAGTAGTTTTCTGGTAGCATCTTTAGGATTTTCTATGCATAGTTTCATATCGCCTGCAAACAGTGAAAGTTTAACTTCTTCTTTTCCAATTTGGATTCCTTTTATTTCTTTTTCTTCTCTGATTACTGTGGCTAGGACTTCCAAAACTATGTTGAATAAAAATGGCAACATCAAGTGATCAATCCAAGAATCAGATATAAAAATTGTCAATATATATGCACCCAACATAGGAGCACCCCAATATATAAGGCAAATACTAACAACCATAAGAGGAGAAATTGACAGTAACACAATAATAGTGAGGGACTTTAACATGCCACTTTCCTCACTGGACAGATCATCCAGACAGAAGATCAATAAAGAAACATAGGCCTTAAGTGACACATTAGACAAGATGGTCTTAATTGATATTTATAGAGCATTCATCAAAGGCAGCAGAATACATATTCTTTTCAAATGCACTTGGAACACTCTCCAGGATTGATCACATGCTGGGCCACAAAGCATGTCTCCATGAATTTAAGAAAATTGAAATCATATCAAGCATCTTTTCTGACCACAATGCTATGAGATTAGAAATCAACTACAAGAAAAATACTGTAAAAAACACAAACACCTGGAGGCTAAACAATGCACTACTAAACAACAAATAGATCACTGAAGAAATCAAAGGAAATTAAAAAAAATACCAGAGACAAATGAAAATGAAAGCATGATGAACCAAAACTATGGGATGCAGCAAAAGCAATTCTAAGAGGGAATTTTATAGCAATAAAATCCTACCTTAGGAAACAAGAAAATTCTCAAATAAACAACCAAATCTTACACTTAAAGCAACTAGAGAAAGAAAAACAAACAAAACCCAAAGTTAGTAGAAGGAAAGAAATCATAAAAATCAGAGAAGAAATAAATGAAATAGAAATGATGAAAACAATAGAAAAGATCAATGAATCTAAAAGCTAGTTCTTTGAAAAGATAAATAAAATTGATAAAACATTTAGTGAGACTCATCAAGAAAAAAAGGGAGAGGGGTCAAATCAAAAAATTAGAAGCAAAAAAGGAAAAGTGACAATGGCCACCACAGAAATACAAAGGATAATAAGAGACTACTACAAGAAACTATGTGCCAATAAAATGGAAAACCTGGAAGAAATGGACAAATTCTTAGAAAGGTGCAATCTCCCAAGATTGAACCAGGAAGAAATAGAAAATATGAATAGACCAATTACTAGTACTGAAATTGAAACTGTGATTGGAAAACTCCCAAGAAACAAAAGTTCTGGAACAGATGGTTTCACAGGCAAATTCTATCAAACATTTAAAGAATTAACACCTGTCCTTCTGAAACTATTCCCAAAAATTGCTAAGGAAGGAATGCTCCCAAACTCATTCTATGAGGCCACCATTATCCTGATACCAAAACCAAAAAAAAAAAAAAAAATACAGAAAAAGGATAGTGCACTTTTTATTATTACAGGTATTTGCCTTGTTGGCTTATTAGATAAAATTGTGTTATTTTAGTGGTTGTTTTAGAGTTATAATAAAATTCTTTAACTGAACATAATTTACCTTCAATAATATACTACTTTACACATACTCCAGTCATATTAAAGAATTTTACAGCAGTACACAGTTTTCCCCCACCATCCGAAAGTAGACCTTCCTGTGAAAAATTTCATAAACAAAAATAACATAAAGAGTATCTCCCTGCTTTCTAAAAGTTTGCATTAGGCCACTTCACTGTTAAAAATACCTACATTAGTATCTGTTTTCACTAATCAAAAGAAATCCAAAGAGGATTTTTGCTTTTACCAAAAAAAGCTGTTATTGTACTAATGCAGGTCTTAATGCAAACTTTCAGAAAACAGGGAATACTCCCATTGTTTCTTTCTAGGCCTTTGTGCTATTTTTGTTATAAATTTCATTTCATTAATGTTATGAATCCCAAAACACATTACTACTTTTTCTTAAATAATTGTTGATTGCTCTCTGAAGAAATTAAATAAAAATAAAAATGTTCTTTAATTACCTATGCAGCTACCATTTCTAGTGCTCTTTATGAATTTAGATAGATCCAGCATTACATCTGATATAATTTTGTTTCTGCCTGAAAGATTTCCTTTCACGTTTCTTGTGGTGCAAGCCTGCTGTTGATACATTCTTTAAGTTTTATGAGCATTAACAAAGTGTTTCATTTTCTCTTAGGAAAGCAACTTTTGCTGGATAAAATTTCTATGTTGATAGTTTTGTTTCTTTCAATACTTTAAAGAAATTGTTCCACTGTATTCTGGCTTGCATCATTTCTGATGAGAAATATGCTAACATGTTTATCTGTTTTCCAGAGTATTTCATGTGCCTTTCTTATCTGGCTTCTTTGCTTTGCTCTTTACCACTGGTCTTAAGCAATCTGACTAATACAGTGCATATGCCTTAATGTAGTCTTTTTCATGATTTTTATGCATGGGGTTTGTTGAGATTTGTATATAAATGGGTCTATATTTGTTATTAGATATAGAAGAAATGTTGGCCATTATTTCCTCAAATAGTTTCTTCTAACTCTTCTCCTTTATGACTGTAAATTGCATGTACATTTTGCACTTGAAGTTTTCTGGAGCTCCATATGCTCTGTTAATATTTTCAGCTTTTTTTTTTCTTATATGTGTTTCATTTTTGACAGTTTCTATTGCTATGCTTTCATGTTCACACATCTTTTCTTCTATCTCGTCTCTTTGAGCATTTATCCCATCCAGTTTATATTTCATGTGAGACGTTGAAGGTTTTCATCTCTAGAATTGAGTTTTGCATTTAAAAATTATATCTGTATTTAACATTTTAAATATTTCTTCATTTCTCAAATGTATGGCATACAGTTGTAATGACTACTAGTTTTATCACTGATGCCATTCTGCATCCATTTTGATTGATTGACATTCTCCTCAGGATAAGATATAGTCTTCTCTTTTATAATGCCTGGTAATTTTTATTAGATACTAGGTATTTTGAATTTTTACTATTGGATCCTGATAATTTTTACAAGTAGATTTGAGCTTAGTTCTGGGACACAGTTGAGCTACTTGGAAACTGATTTTCTGCATCATGATTTTAAGTTATTTTTAGGCAAAGCCAGAGCCACATGTGGTCTAGGGTGTCCTTTCTCGACTAAATGAAATGTGACTCTTCTTAGTCTTTCACTCAATGCCTCACGAGTGAGGAGGTTTTCATTCTGATTGTTCAGAACAGGCACAGTTCTTTCATGTTGTCTTAATCCATTTGGATTACTACAGCAAAATACCACAAGTGGGTAGCTTATAAAAAACAAATTTAATTCTCACAGTTTTGGGGACTGGGAAGTCCAAGATCAAGGGGCCAGTGCAGTCCCCTTCTGGTGAGGACCATAGCCACCCTTCTTGTTGTTTCATAGCCAGCACCTTCTTCTTCTACCTTCACATGGTAGAGGAGATTATGAATCTTTGTAGGGTCCCTTTTATAAGGGCATCAATCTCATTCCTGAAGCCTCTGCTCTCATGACCCAAATTATAATCCAAAGACTCTACCTACCAATGCCATCACAATGGATGTTAGGATTTCAACATTTAAATTTGGGGGAAACACAAACATTCAGACCATGGCACATGTTCAATTTCATATATAAGAAAATATAAGTTAAAAACTAAGTAATAATATGGCATTTTCATAGGTAATGTCTAAGTGAATTAATGCTCTTGTGTTGCATTCTCATGAAAAAAATACTGAATTAAAAATTAACCATTATTGAAGTGATTCAGGAAATATCACCAATGTGGGAAAATGCACATTTAAAAGGGTAGAGCTGATTTAAACTTCTTATATCTCTGTCTCTTCCCTTTAATGTAAACATTGATTTCTATTCATTTGTGTTTCTAGATTCTGAAACATTTTTCTCATGCCATTTCTTTCTGAGTAGTTAATGAGATTTTTCTCATTAAAAGTAAACAATTTTTAGTTCCAAATTTGGTTAACACATCTAATACTATGGAGGAAAAAAAATTGCTACAAAATTAGTCAATCATAGTTATAGAGGGATTTCTTTTCAGAAAAGCCATATTAAGGTTTTTAAAAATAATATTAATAAAACCCTAAATTCAAAACAACACTAAGGAAAGATACTCTCTTTCTCAAGGAAAATAAAACTTACAATGTCCTGAATTCATTAAAATTTTAGGGTTCTACTGGAAGAGGAAATCATATGATTACTTTTATTATAATTTCAAAATGTTGATGGCATTTTTGAGAGTACTTTTAAAATGCAGTACACATATGAGAATTTCTAAGAATAGAATAATTTTATGTTGTGACTTTCTTTTCCCATGTAGACAGAATATTTTCGTGTCTTAAAATATAACCTACAACATATGAACTATTATTTCATCAGATTCATTGTATTAAATTATATTTAGTATAAAATTTTAAGATTTCATAATTCTTTATCAAAGCAAATTAATAAAAAAGAAAGAATAAAAGAAAGAAAACAAAAAAGAAAATAAGAGAAAGATGGAAGGAAGGGAGGAGGGAAGAAATTAAGGAAATAATTGAAAGTGGGAGAAATAATGGATGGAGCTGAAAAAGGTTGGAAGAAAAAAGCCCGAGTCACAGAATAAAAATCACCCCACACAAAGAATTCATACAGCATGAAACATATATTTAAAAATTACATTTAAAAACAAATACTGCTATATGAAATTGCTGCAAATCACAGACCTAACCATCAACTATAGAAGAATATACAGGACACTTCAATTTTAAAATATGTGTCACTCTTGTCTCTCATTACAAATTTATAATTCATTACTATATTAAAATTCAAATAAGTAATGGTAATTCCCATATTGCCAGTTACTGGGAACAAATATTTCTACATACAAACACTTTTTTTTGTTTGTTTGTTATATGTGTGTATAACCCCTCTCGTATTCTATATTTATTCAGATGTAGTATTCTATATGACAGTACTCTTTATACAGCTTTCAATTTCCAGTTCTCCAGAGAATAATTTTCTGTGAACAGATCAGTGTCTAGGCAATAATTACTCTTAATCAGATAAGAAAGAAATATGTGAGGCATTCTAAAATGACTGATTTATCTTTGGGGACTAAGAAAACTATATGAAGAGATCACATTAGAAGAAAGTATAGACTTGTTAAAAGCAGAGAGCAATAAACAATAAAACAATAAAACCAAGTACAGATACTGACCCAAGGTCAGCAAGCACTTAATCAAATGGGTGTTCAAGTTACTAACTTTCTTTTAGACTTGGAAATAAATAAGCAGAGATTAAAATATATATATATATATAATTTAACTGAACAACAATATTAAATTAACTCCTTGAATAACAGAATTATTTCCAAAAAAGTTGTTTTCTTCCAAAATGGTAAAAGTCTCTGTGTTATTGGGTTTTTCTGTTTGTTTGTTTTTTTTTTTTTTTTTTTTTTGTAGAACTTAGTCCCATTTAGCTAATCAAATATTTTATTTTTATAATGTTTTATACTAATATTTTTATATATATGCATAATTCAATTTTTTGTTTTAATAAATTGACTAATTTAAATTGAGGAAGCAGTATTAGAACAGCAAAAACCTAGTCTATTAAGCTGTACTGCCTGGGTTTAAATGTCGTTGCTGCCTGTTATTAACCATATAATCTTGATTCTCTTACTTAAATTCTTTTACCTGATTCATTTCCCTCATAAAATGAAACTTATGTGATAATTCATGTAATTAATATAAGGAAATCATATTGGGAGAATACAAATTACAGAGCAAGTTTTTAATTAAAATTAGTTGCTTTTATCATCATCATCATTAGCATCATCACCACCATCATCATTTTACTTAGTAAATCATACTGAACTATTTTCTAAGGTAACCATTCTTTAAATGAGAATGAAAGTATTAATCAATATCCTCTTATTTAAAAAAAATAAAAGAACAGGTTTTTAGATAAGTTCTTGCATGGATTGGGAATCACAGCTAAATGAAACAGTAAAAAAAAAATGAACATAAAATTGTTATTCATACTACTGAATATAACATACATTTGGAAATTATATGTAAACATTAATTTTCTGAAAATTCAAGATGTCATATCTTCTCAAGTTCTCTATATTCATTGCATGAATTTGATTTTGAAGTTTGCTACAAATTCATTCAAGTAGTGTAGTCATTACTTAGTGAGAAATTTTACATCATAGATCTTTCAACCAGAATGCCTCAAGGACTCTTTAAATATGAGCTAGCGAATACAAAATATCACTCATCATCAATCATAGATGGACAGCTTTCTTGGGAGTTGGCTGACTTGTCAGTAAGCTGGATATTCAAGTTACTCACTTACATTGTCTCCTTGGCTCTGAACTTTTATGTCCCCAGGTAAAAATATACCTTTGACTCATGTGTGTGTGTGTGTGTGTGTGCACGTGCACATGCATTTTGTACTTGCACTTATTTTATTTCATTCTTTGATGTTAAGTCACACACTGTGTAGAGAAAAAATGAGAGGTGAAGAAGAAAATAAAATTATTTTCTCCATGACTTAACAACAGTAGGGAAAAAGTTCTCAAAATATTTTTTTCAGTCCTTAAAAATGAAAGTGAAGGGGCGGAAAAATTGCTAAATAAACCTCAAAAACAAATACAAATATAACAAAGTAGCAAAATCTATAGAGGGTTAACATTGTTCTCCTTTTACTTTATCATTTCTACTATATTTTTTAAAAAAATACTTTTATGAGTGCTACAAGAAAACATTTTAAATTATTACCCTTAATTAATGTAATGCCCTAGAACTAAAAATAAATGTACTTGATTTATCATTTTCATTTGAGAGTACTACATTATGAGTTTAATCCAAAATCTGAAAAGGCCGTTTTTCAAAAAGTAAAATATTAGACATATTACTGGGAAAAAATCAGGATTCTTCCATGGTGGATAATGATAAAGGAAGAAACCATCATGTATCCTGTATAACCTGTTCTCTTCTTCCACAGAAAATGAATTGTTAGATATAATCATGTGAACACAGTATCATGAAAAGAGGTTCGTGTGCCACTTCTGAATAGGAGAATAAAGATGAAGATTATCCTTTCTCAGTTTCTCTTCCGCTTGAACAGGTACCAGATCCCACTGTGGCAATGAACCAGCTTTCACCTTGCTGATTTTATCTCCTCCCTGTGCAGTAACTGTTGGTATATCCAGTCTGCTTTCCAGAGATTGTAGCTTAGTTCTGTAACCAAATATCCTACACAGTTTCAGAATTTCCCAAATATCTTGAGGTGGAAATGTACCTGTGTGTGTACTTAAGCTGCATCCAGAGCCCTTGGTGCCTTTGATAACTTATTTTCGGCTTTTCTAGATGTTTTGAGGACAATCTGTGAATTAGTACAAAAGATTATTTAAAATATGTCTTTTTTGAAGTATACATTCTGGACTTCCCTGGTGGCACAGTGGTTAAGAATTCACCTGCCAATGCAGGGGACACAGGTTTGAGCCCTGGTCTGGGAAGATCCCACATGCCATGGAGCAACTAAGCCCGTGGGCCACAACTACTGAGCCTGTGTGCCACAATTACTGAAGCCCGCACACCAGAGCCTGTGCTCCACAACAACAGAAGCCACCGCAATGAGAAGCCTGTGCACCATAACAAAGAGTAGTCCCTGCTTGCCTCAACTAGGGAAAGCCTGTGTGCAGCAACAAAGACCCAATGGAGCCAAAAATAATAAATTAATTATTTTTTTAAAAAAATGAAGTATGCATTCAAATATTTTGCCCACTATCATGAAATGGTGTGTTTTCTTATTGACTTGGAGAGTCCTGTATGAATTGTAAATATCAATACTTTTATAATATGTAATAAATTCTACCTATCTTGTCCTGGCATGCCATTTTTTCTTAAATGTTGTTAAATGTTGCTTCTTATTTTATAAAAGGTTACATTTTAATTTAGTCCAAGTAGTAATTCATTTTTTTATCTTTGCTTTTCCTGTCTAGTTTAAAAACATACTTATCCCAATTTCAAAAACATACATCTTGGGCTTCCCTGGTGGCGCAGTGGTTGAGAGCGCCCGCCAATGCAGGGGACACGGGTTCATGCCCTGGTCCGGGAAAATCCCACATGCCGCGAAGCGGCTAGGCCCGTGGGCCGTGGCTGCTGAGCCTGCGTGTCTGGAGCCTGTGCTCTGCAACGGGAGAGGCCACAACAGTGAGAGGCCCACATACCGCAAAAAAAAAAAAAAAAAAAAGTCTTAATTTCTCATTTAGTACCTTTTGAGTTATACATCAGTTGTATCTTTTTTTCTTTTTAATGGGTCTGGGGGACAAGAGAATGTGCCTCAGAGAGTTTCAAATGCAGGTATGTGCTCTGAATTCTGTCACCATGTTTTCATGGTGGCCACACTTTCCACTGGTTCCTCCCAGCCAATGATGGAGTGACTATACAGGAGAGTTTGTGTAAGGATTTGGGGAGCAGTCACAATTTAGGACCCCTCTAAGGCTTATAAGTGCTCTTGCTATGAAATATTTAGTTGACTGCGAGGCAAAATACCCCTTGTTTATCATTAACATATCACTTCAGTAATATTTTGCCTGTGTCTTTTACATAAAGACATGTTTTAGGTTTCATGAATAATATACTAGGGTTTCAATTATAATTATGATGAATTTATAGATTCATCTCATTTCTCCAAAGGTATATCATTTTTATCTTTTGTTACGTCCTATAGTCAAACGGCACATTTTTCTCAATGTTGGTCAGACACATTCTTTTTACTTGTAGTCATATATATGTTGTTTTCTTGAAATTTGAATGTTAGCTAATGAATATCAATAATCACAGCTACAATTCACCAGTGTACTTCTTGTAATTAGGGAGGAAATATAACTTTATAAATGTAAGCAGGGAATAAAGAAAATCCTTTTTACATAGGTTGAATATGGTTTAAAAATAAATGTTTAAAATTATTTTTTAAGTGATAAAGTATCTGTCAGATAAATACATAACATCAATAGCATTTTTATAGGTTAAAGATAGAGGACTTTCCTCCTTTCTAAGATGAAATATTTTCTATAAATAAATACCCTCTTCTGCCTACTATCTAATCTTCCAGGATGGGAGTAAAGCGTTAGAGTGCTTCATCTCCTTGGTATATTTAGGAAGACTAATTAGGCATGTGTAGCTTAGCCCTGCCTACTTCCTTTTGGGAGCAAATCTATTCACAGCAGGGATAGTTGTTATTGTCCCCATCCTGGCTTCTGTCTTAACAGAAGCTAGACCTTTCTTCCTTCTAGGGAAGGGTGTCTGTGACTAGCAGAATATGTGACTGATTTACTAAGTCTTATTCTGGGATTCAAGTAGAAATTCCATTTGGACATAAGACTGAGTTATATCTTCTGACCTTACCTCTATCATAATAAAATAGATATTTTGCCTTCCATCATTTTGTGTGTTTGGGATAAGGTGGGAACAATTAGGTATGAAACATTCTGTCTCTTAAGAAAAGATGGGGATGTTTTTATATTTCTGTAAATAAATGTTTAATTATAATATATTCATGAATCTCTTGCATAATTTTATAAGACATAAAAATTATATTTGTAATATAAGGTGCACATTATGATATATGGGGAAAAAAATCCACCTCAAAATTGTTTGCTCTTAGGGAAAACTTTCTGTCTGTGTTCCATGCAGATAGAAGGGAAAGAAAAAAGAGCCAATAGTCAAAACCTTAGGTCTTTAATCTTCTAGGAAGACCCAAACATAAACGTCTTCATATGCCTTATTGTTAGTCATGAATGCTATTGCACAAAAAACTCCATGGGGTCTAGGAACATATGCTTTGGGTTTCCCATTTTTACCATTGAGGAATGGGTTTTGAGTGAATTTGGGTAACAAAACCATAGTGCCTGGCAGAAAGTTCTTAGGGAATCTGTAAATTTAGTGAAAAGTGACATTAATGTAGGCCCTCTGAAATCTTAAAATAGAGGCGTGATTTCACAGAGTTCCTCTACTTCTGCTGTCTCTAATCTAGTTTTAATAATATTCTTTTTTGGGGGGAAATTTTAGATATGAAACATGATATTCTAAGAATGAAAAAATACATAAATATAAAAACAGGGACCAAATGTTTCCAACATTGGGAGAGAAATCTGGTCATTAAGAGGGTAGATAACTTGGTTTTAAGTAATTCACATATGTAATTTTGTTCTGCAATATGTTACATAAGATATTGTGATAGTCTCTGAGAAGGTATAAAAGTTTAAAACCTACATTTAAATTCTAACACATGCAAATTTGGACCTATACAAATAAGATTATTAGACTATTGTTGGAAAGTTTTAACATTTCTCTTTAAATGTATAAGTCGTATTAAGATAAAGGTTTAGAATACCTGTGCTTTGATGTTAGCTCTGAGAATCTGAAATACAAAGTTGGCTTATGGGCATGTGTTATTGGCAACTGTGAAGGAGGTGGTTTGATATTTCTTTGCTGATACCGTGTATTTCTTTTTATTCTACCACTTTCCAGTTTCCCATTTTCCTCAGTGCAAATGCTGTCCTATTCTTTAAAATAAATAAGACCAATTTGTTCTGGGGTAACAATTAGCAACTGAGATGATCTTGGCAGAAAATAAAAGAAAATTGGACTCAAACTTGCTTATAATATAAGAATGTATATTGATAAAATAGGATACTCTGATATTAAGCAAGCTCCAAACATCCTCAGGTTTAACCTCTTATTGTTTCTGTTGTCTTTAATACTGTAACTTTTACATAGAGCAAGGGACATTTCTTCAAGTCTTTCCAGATTTTTCATTCAGACAAAATAATATCCACAGAAAGAAGAGGGATTCTTTATTTTTGGATTTGTCTCATAGGATAGACCAAGGACAGAAGTCCCAGAAAAAAAACAAAACAAAACAAAACACAGAAGTCCTTCCATCATAACTCATTAAATAGTCACAATAAGTCATGCACTCTTTCAAATTCAACAAATGACACTAGAAATGAAAGTGCTGTGGATTGTCTTGGACCAGTCAGGATATGTCCCTGGAATCTGATATGGGATCACTTTATGTGGTGGAGAACAGAACAAAACCAACATCCTATTGGGAAGGTATAAGGAAGTAAATTGATACTGTGTAGGCAGCCAACTAGGGCAGTCATGTAACTTAATAGAATAGAATAAATGTAAATATATTTTTAAAATATATTTTAATATAAATATATTTTTTAAAAGGGAAGTAAAACAGTTGTATAAAGTAATAAAGGTATGAGTGTTGCTGTTAGTAAGAGACAGACATGGGAGTCAATTTTGGGTAGATTTTACAGGATTCTTTACATTAGACTATGTAGGAAACTTATATTTTTAGGTGAAATAAATGTTCATGTTAAATATCAATTATTACTTCATTTAAACACAAACACAGGAGAATAATTATATTTAAATAAATGAAGTTGACATTTTTAATGATTCTTTTTTTTTAAATTAATTAATTAATTTATTTATTTTTGGCTGCATTGGGTCCTCGCTTCTGTGCAAGGGCCTTCTCCAGTTGTGGCGAGCGGGGGCCACTCTCCATCGCGGTGCATGGGCCTCTCACTATCGCGGCCTCTCTTGTTGCGGAGCACAGGCTCCAGACGCTCAAGATCAGTAGCTGTGGCCCATGGGCCCAGTCGCTCTGCGGCATGTGGGATCCTCCCAGACCAGGGCCCGAATCCGTGTCCCCTGCACTGGCAGGCAGACTCTCAACAACTGCGCCACCAGGGAAGCCCTAATGATTCTTTTTATTATGCTTAAAATGGAAAATTTTGCTAAGGATGAACATAGATTACATATGTCATCTACATTCTCTATGCTAGACTCATTGCTCTTTTAACAATCCATAAAGATGGTTTGTTCTAATTATGGTACATTATGGACTTCTGTTCAGCAAAGCAATTGTTTGATAATACCAGAAAAATGGCTAAAATAAGGTATGTTTATTTGTAAATAATATTAACAACTCAGAATGTAACAGTGACTATTCCACAGTAGGAACTCAAAAAATTATTTGATAGATGCTTGAATGAACAATGCCATTTACTGACAGCTTCCTATATGCCAGAAACTATACTATTACTTATTTAATACTAACAACATCATTGCAAGATTAGTACTATTTTCCCCATTTTACAGATGAGACGATATATATTAAGTAATTTTCTCTGAAGACAGATATTAGCTAACAGCCCATTTTCTTCTTGGAACACTTCTATTTGGGTTGACAGCTGGTATTAAAAAGACACGGACTGGGCTTCCCTGGTGGCGCAGTGGTTGACAGTCCACCTGCCGATGCAGGGGATACGGGTTCGTGCCCCGGTCCGGGGGGATCCCGCGTGCCGCGGAGCGGCTGGGCCCGTGGGCCGTGGCCGCTGGGCCTGCGCGTCCGGGGCCTGTGCTCCGCGGCGGGAGAGGCCGCAGCGGTGAGAGGCCCACATACCGCAAAAAAAAAAAAAAAAAAAAAAAGACACGGACTGAGTACTTATGTTTTTATAAGTGACATAATCAATGAAAATGTTATTGAAAAGAATGGTGGAAAGATTGTCATTTGCCATTAAACAGAACTTTTGCTTAACAATGAGAGATACATTTCTCAATTAGTTCAGAGCAAAGTGGTATACTCAATAGCTTGCATAAGAAAAAATTAACACAAGTTTTTATATTAATATGACAGAAGTCTTTTAGTGTGACTAATAATGTATAAAATCTGTAACTATGGCTGAAGCAATGGCTTCACTACTTCAACCATATCAGAGTTTAAATTGGTTTAAGTTAAAATGATAGATAGTCTAAGTCACTTACACTAAATTTGAAGTGACCTCAATCTCTATAATAGAAATAGGTTATCTTGTATGTATCTTTATATAAAATCTATATCTGTGTATACCTTGTAATATTTTACTGGTGTAATCTAATGCCAAATGCACTTAAACATCTTTTCTTTTTCTTTTTTCTGTTTTTTTTTTTTTCCTGGAAGTTGCCTATGTTCTATAAAAGGCAAGAAATTTTATTTGAATAGAGTAAAAGGATGAGTTATTACTCATGCATAGAAAAACTTTTAAGGATTCAGCTGTGTCAGTGATAGATGGATAGACTGCTGAGAATCCATCTGAGACTACTGTGATTAGGTTAGACAGGTCCCAGCTCTTATTAGTGAGTGTTGCCTTGTTCTATACAAAGAGGAGGCAGCTGTCTTCTTCAGTTTTCCCTCTGGTGCTGCCTGCTTTAACTAAGCCTATAACATTTTCGACAAGCAAATCAGGAAGGACTTTGCAGACAGATGGCAAAGCTGCCTAGGCATCTCATTTACATGCAACCTTGGCTCCTAACTATACTTGAGCCATATGCAGGGGCTTTGCATTCCCATTGGATTGGTTTTAAGTGCTAGGCAAACAAGTCAGATCTATCTTGGTCTATGTTTTCCTAATGTGATTTAATTCGATGGAGTTATGCAAAGTGTTTATCAAAAGAACTTTGGAAATTAAAATCATGACTGAGTGCAGAAATTTATACCAACCATGGTTAGTGAGAAGAGTGCCCTAGGAGACTTACTCATATAGGAAATGAAGACTAGATTATATAATTTATAAGCTAAAATAAAACGAAAATATAAAAAATAAAACTCTACTTGGGATTTTGAATTGCTTAAGCCTAATGCTGGTCTATTAAAATGTCTGTAATACACTAGCCAAGTTATGTATTTTCCATTATGGGATGATCCAAAGATAAACTAATATTAAAAAATATACAAACATTCTAACTCTTGCTTATAACCTTACATATGCTTTGGATAATATAGAAAATAAATAGCAAATCAAATTTTAGTGGAGAATTTTTGTCACAATAACTAAAATTTTATTTGTGATTCATCATAACAAGTAATGTCTCATGAAATCATGCAAGTATATATTATATTTTATTTAAAAGAAAAAATCAATTACTAGAGGTGAAGATGAATATAAGTAATACCTTTTAATGAATTAATTTTTACATTATGAATTTTAAATTATGACAGTGCCTAATTGTATTTCAACATATTATGGTGAAAAATCTAGTTCCTATAAGTTTATTGTCTTCCATGACTCACAGTCAAACTTATTATAAAATACTGTATGTATTATATTTCTATAATAAAAATATTTTCTCACTGTAAAAATCATAAGTATAGAATTTTGAATAGATTTGAAAAAGATCTATCTATAATTCCACATTAACATCATGTACATTTCTTTTATATATTAAACATAATTGAGATAAATCTGTATAAACAAATTATTCTTATATTTCTTACTAAACTCTATACCCTAAGTATATCCCAAAGCTTATTCAATTAACTTCAAAAGCATTTTTAAGTTTCAAACATTAATTTTATGCATGCATCTCTTCAGCGACAACCTATTATAGATAATTATCATTTTTATACATTTGCACTATTATAAATAGTTCTGTTGTGAATATTTTGGCATAAATAATTGTTTTCAGTTTAAGTGATTTCCTTAGGAAAGATTTCTAGATTAAAATTATATTGAAGAATAAGATATTTAGACTTTTATTACATGTTGACAAATTGCCTTCAGAAAAATTTATGGTGATTTATTATATTACCATTAGTGTGTGTTTATCAAACACTGCTAGCTATGTCAATTAAGATATATTTGGTTGCAAACAATATCAAATATCAATATGATTACATAAATTTTCTCCTAAGCAGTTTAATGGTGGGGCAGGTTAGTTCTGTGATAAAACAACATCTATGGACCCAGATTATTTTTACCTTTTCTCTATTAATCTCAGTGTTGAACTCATCCATATGTTGCTGGAATTCTGAGAATTGTCAGAAATCTAAATTTCTAGGCATCATTTAAACGTTATAATATCTGGAGGACAAAAAAACATGATAAAACATCCTTTTTTATTGTTCTTTGGAGATAAGAAACTTTCCACAAAAATGAACAAAAAACATTCCCTTATGATTCATGGCTCAGAATTTGCTTATATTCTGACTCATAGTTAGAAATATTTGTCTACCAATAATATATATTCAATTATGAAAAAATAATAGATAATTACAATTTAAAAAAGACAAATATAAAAGGGATAAATGGAACAAACACTCTGTAGGTTAAACTGTCCAACATGGACATTGGTTCTGCCTTCTGAGAAAAGTCTTCCTTCATTGTTTATTATCCTCTGAGGCCATATCGAATATGAGCTTCACAACTTGAGTGACCCATTTTTTGCTCTGTGTCTGGGGATCAACTCTGGTAAATGCAAAACAAGTGTGACCAAGTTTTTAGCCAGAAAATGTAACATCTTAATTTCCTCTGGCCCAATCCTCCACTCTCAGAATTTCATATTTCAGTATCTGTTACATACCACTCTTCATTTTCTGGTGCCAAATCACGTGAGAATACTTTCAAATATCAGAAAGCAATATCATCCACCTAAACTGGCTTTCAAATTTAAAAACATATATTATGATATAACAGGTAATCTAGAAAGAGAAATCTTCAGAACTAGATGATTTACAAACTCCAAAATTATAATGTAAACTTCTTCTACCTCTACCAGCATCAGTGGTGGCTTTGTCCTGAGGCTGAGACAGGATGACTATGGTTGGTCCAGGTGCTCCTGACACAACAAGAACAAGTAGAGAGTTTCTCTCTGTGTGGATTATCTAAAGAGAGAAAACCTTTTTTTCTTTCTAGAAACTTCTGGTCATGTGTCCACTGGCATCATATTTGCCAGGATCAGGCTGAGTGTCTATTTATGAATTAGTACTAAGTGGCTAGAATCATGAGATTACCCTAGAGAAAAAGTCTTTTGCTGGAAAGGAAGTTGAATTCAAGTCATTCCCAGGACATGGTTGTATGGGAGAGGACTGTATAAATGATCAATACCAGTAGAAGTAGGTGAAGGATAAGAATGTTTCCTAAGCAAATGAGTTTAAAATTTCTTGACTGCACTGGCTAGAAACTCCAATACGATGTTGAATATAAGTGATTAGAGCAGATGGCCTGTCTTATTTCTGATCCTAGGTGGAAATAATTCATTCTTGCACCATTAATATAATGTTGGTTATAGATTTTTCCAAGATATCCTTTAGCGTGTTGAGGACATATCTTCTGTTCCTTGTTTGCTGTGATATTTTAAAAACAGGACTGGTGATAGATTTTGTCAAATGTATTTCTTTATCTGTAGAGGTGATCATGTGTTTTTTCTTTCAGTATTTTAATTTGATGAGTAACATTGATTTTCAAAAGATATTCTAAACTTGTATTCTTAGGATAAAACCTATTTGATCATGATGTACTATTCTTTCCATGTTGCTGAATTCTATCTGCTAGATGTTTGTTTATCATTTTTGCACTATGTTCATGAGGAATATTTTTATCCTTGGAACATCTTTCTCTGGTTTTGATATCAGTAGAATTGTAACCTTATATAGTGAGTTGGGAAGACATTCCACCTCTAAAATTTTGGGGAAGGTTTCCTATAGGATTGGTACTATTTATTCCTTAAATGTTTAGCAGAATTCATCATAAGGGCCTGAAAATTTTGTGAGAAATTTTAAAATTACAAATTCATTTGATTTAATAATTATAGACTATTCACATTTTATCTTTCTTCTGAGATTTAGTAAGTTATATACTTCAAGGGATTTTTCCATTTTATCTAAGTTGTAAATTTATTGACATAAATTATTCATATGCCCTTATTACTATATGGCATATTATCATTCTGGCATTTTCAGAACAATCTGTGGCAATGTCATTTCTCTTATTCCTGACATTGGTGACACTTTTCTATTCTACTTTTATGAACAGTCTGGCTAGATGTTTATCTATTTTCTTGATCTTCTCCAAGAACTAGCTTTTGGTTTCATTGATTATCTCTAAAGCCTATTTTCTGCTTCACTGACTACTGCTCTCATCTTTATTATTTCCTTTAATCTACTTATTTTAGGCCTTATTTGTTCTTTGCTTTATAATTTCTTAAGGTGAAAGCTGAGGTTATTGATTTTAGTGTCTTTCTTCTTTTCTAATACATGAATTTAATGCTATAAATATCATGCTAAGTGCTGTTTTAGCATTCTACTACAAATTTATTTGTGTGGTGGTTTCAAATTTAGTCAACACCTAATTACTTTTAATTTCTCTTTTGAAATATTATTTGACCCATTGGTTGTTTAGAGGTGTCCTATTTTGTTTCTAATTATTTGGAGATTTTAAAGTTATTTTGTTATTTATTTCTTATTTAATTTTACTAGGTCCAAATTGTTGTATAAATTACATCCTTATAAATTTATTGAGATTGTTTTTATGGTTAAGAATACAGTATATTGTGAAAAATTTTATATGCATTTAAGAATATAACATGTATTTTGCTGTTGTTAGTGAAATGTTCTATAAATATCAGATTTAAGTGAAATTAGAGGACATGTTGACAGCACTTAAGAGGAAAAAAATTGAATTTTTTATGCCTAAAGTTTGTATCAAGTAAAAACCTTAAAGGCAAAGTAAATGCCAATGACTGGTAATTGTTTTGATTATGATCAGTAGTAATTTTTTCAATGTTTGAGCCAAATTATAATTCAACTTATTCCATAATTCTTTCAGCTTAGATTTGCTGTCATTCAACTTTTATCATCTCATAAATATTGAGATAAAAAGCAGGAAAATATATTTATCATAGAACAATTGAACATTGATCATATAATCAATACTTACTGGTTCATTTAAAATACTCATGGATAAAATACCTTATACATATGCATAATACTTGATTTGATTTATGTTGGAAGGAACAAAGGTTTCTATATTCAAACGCTATTATGTTTTTTAGAGAATTTAAAACAAAAATGATTTTCCCAGGATGGCCATTTAACAAGTAAATTTAACAACGATCTGATATATTTGATGACTATTTACTTTGTACAATTATGCTCCACGTCTTAGTGCATTCTCTTAAGCGGTTTATTTCAGCAGGCAACACATGTAAACTCATTATCTGGTGAACTTCTATTTTAGAAGAGTTTTAGACCTACAGATCTAAAGAAAAATTGCAAAGATGGTAGAAATGTGAACTTCTGAACCACAGTCTTTTTTTCCCTTAGAATGCAGAAATGGTGTGGTATGATACACCCTGAAAACATAAATATACCACTGAGAAGACAAAGTAAATTGGAATGTTTTGTTTTGTGATTTGGAGACTCAAAAAAAATTTTTTTTTTTTTAGTTTTCTTTGATTTTTCCTTGGAGAATATAAACTGTGCTGTGATGTCAAACTCATTCTAAGTTTAGATATGCACAGGCAAGTTGTTTTCTCTAATTAAAACAAAATGAATACAAATTTCTTACACATACGTCTTTGATGGTTAGAAATGTACTTTAATGTTTCTAAAAACTCCTCAGCAGTCAAACTGCCTCATTCTGATAATGTTACTTTTTGCAGACATCTAAAATTGTTACAAAAGTATATTTGATACATCAAAATCATCTCATACTTGTATACTGTTTAATAATTGAGATCCTTGGGACGATTTGCCCCAACTATTTCACAATCTTGAAAAATATTTCTATCAGAAGACATTATACAAAAATATTTATGCCTAAAAATTGTTTAATTATCAAAAAATTTTCAACAAAACTCTTTAATTAAACAAGTTGTATGTTTAATTTTATTCGCTAAAACATTTTCCTGCTTCCCTTTAATAATGTGATGTATGTTAATGTCTTCAGAAAAGAAGAAAATTAGGAAGCTGAAGAGTGTATCAAATAAAATCAGTTTTAAGGAGAACATTTAAAAAGTTAATTTTGGGGGAATTCCTTGGTGATCCAGTGGTTAGGGGTCCATGTTTCTACTGCAGGGGGGCATGGGTTCGATCCCTGGTTGGGGAACTAGGATCCCACATGCTGTGTGGCAAAAAAAGAAAATTATGTTAACTTTTTCAAGGTAAAAGGACATAAATTTTAACATAACTCAATGTTCATATAAAATTTCTATTATTACCTATATTTAAGTATTTTAGTCCATATTCACTGGTTACTGCAGGTTACTAATGTTGGGGATTTATTTTTCTTGATATTGTATCAATTTTTTCTTCATTCAAAAGAACAATACTTGTGCTCCATGTGGAAAATATGTTGCCACTCCTTCTCTTAATTAAATAGAATAATTTTAGGTCTTTTTTTCAAAATTGAGGCCCATAAGAGGAACTCCAGATTCTAAAAATACTGATATGTAATCTATAAAAATATTCTAGTGTATATTTTGTCCTCAGAATAGATTAAAACTTATGTCACATGGGAATAACTCCCTTACTCAATACTCACATTTTTTTTTTTTTTTTTTTTTGCGGTACGCAGGCCTCTCACTGTTGTGGCCTCTCCCATTGCAGAGCACAGGCTCCGGATGCGCAGGCTCAGCGGCCATGGCTCACGGGCCCAGCCACTCCGCGGCATGTGGGATCTTCCCGGACCGGGTTCATGCCCCCTGCATCGGCAGGCGGACTCTCAACCACTGCGCCACTAGGGAAGCCCAATACTCACATTTTTCATATCCTTCTCCTCAATATTCTCTTCTGGCTCAGATGCCTGTGGCTGAAAAGAAGAGGTTCTTTAAAAACATAACAAAAACAATTTTGGTATCCCCACGTGTTTTTTGTTTCTTTGTTCATTTGTTTTTTGTTTGTTTTTGCCAGTGTTCCTGCTTTGTTTGGGATAAAATATTTCCTTTGAATTTAGATTGATAAGGATATACCTCACTCCATATAGAAAGGTACCTAAGTGTCTATTAGTATATTACTCTTGTTTTCTTATTCACTCTTTCCTTAATAGGGAAGGTATGGGTGACTTACATGATTGGCAATATTGGAAAATGAAGATGAACTAGCATAGCTCATTTCTCACACCCTTCTTTTCTTTAGGACTTCTCAGGCTACAGTGAGCGTGAGTTCTATCTGCCCTCTGCCATGTTGTAAATTTAGCAATAAGTCCCTGATCATATGTGATTGACTTAGTAAGGCTGCAGTGGTCTGGGGTGCAGTATAAGGAAGTTCTTATTGTTAAGCACCGAGACCAGCCACTCCATGAGCTGTAAAGCTCACATTTTTATTTCATTATGCCTTACTTCTATGTTTATCTTGAATGGTTCAGGATTCAGATAGGGAAAACAGGGGTGTAAGTTATTATCAATCTTCACTGTAATATATTCTATAAGGCCCTTATCTGTTCTATATTTAACCAAATTTAACCAAAACCTATGGTAAATTATGAAGTTGCTGAACATCCTCTCTCTCTCTCTCTCCTGTATATCTACACTGATAATTCGTCAAGAGTTGTTTTCCAGGATAAATACTTAACAATTCCTTTTATAATTTTCATAATGTAACCTAATAAATCATCTTCGAGACTCTTGAGAGTGTGACTATATAAACATACCTGGAGTTAATGTTTCTGGTCTAACTATCAAAGTTAAAATGTTGATGTCAAAAACACAGCAAACATAATAAAACTTGTAAAGAAGTGCTCTTTAAGTAGTTTTATTTGTATAATTGTGCAGCCTCAAAGACCTAATGATGTACACCAAGCAAAATAGGTAAACTGCCATTAGTGAATCAGAATTAAAAAAAAAAACTAGACATAAGTTTAGACAAAAAGAATACCAATCATTAATATTAATTCCTGTAAGACAAATTGCATCTATATAAAAACTGCCTCCAAGTTATTTGCAACTTGCAAAATTCTTTGGGGAAAAATGAATATATGAGGTCAGGTTAGAGAGCCCTTGTAATTTTTTAAAATCACTTCAAGCTTTTAAAAATTCTTACTTTAAATAAATTGTCCCCCCAATAGTTTGGTAATTGACTTTTAATATTAGGGTCAATTGAGTTTATGTAAACACACTTCTACCTTAAATATATATAAATATTGTGTTATTACATGAAAAAATGAATATCCACAATCCAAAATAACAGAAGGGAATATTTCTGTTACCAAATTCAGTTGGGTTACTCGCTGCTCCCAAGCAAGTAATCCAAGGGCAAGTATCGGTAGAAAGGAAAGGTGCTTTATTCAGAAAAGCCAGCAGTCTGGGGAGAAGGTGGACTCATGTCTGGAGACCAACTCTGAAGATTCTGCTCAGCCATGACAATTTTTAAAGGGAAAATGGGGAAGTAATCTCAGTGTATCTTTGAGGCAGTAGGTTAGGTTCCTCATTTTCCATCGTTTGCAGGCTGCTGATGTCTCCTGATCTTCCTTTGGATACTATCCTGCCCACGTAGTCCACCTGTAAATTTACTAAGGGGAAAGCTGGGGGTAGAGAGTCAGTCATTCTTTACTTAATTTCTTCATTCTTACTCCTTCTAATCAAGGAAAGGAATCAACAGGTTAGGCAAGACATAGTGTACATTCAGGGAAGCAAAAATCAGGGTTAAGTTAAATGTTACCTAGTGATCTCATTTTTATGATTAAGGTTTAAGGGGGACAGAAATAGACAAATAGGAAATGGGCAAAAGATCTGCTTACAATTCAAATGTATGAGAAAAATTAAAAAGCAACATGTTAATAATAATAAGCATTCATTATGTAACTTAATTAGTAATCAGGGACTTGGGTTCAAACACTGAATTTCCTACATTAATTAAGTTATTTGGGGAGTATAATTTTATTTCTTTAGGTTTCCTCTTCTTCTCTCAAAGTTTCTGTTGTGAACATTTTCTTTGAGCAAGCACATTTGATTTAAAACCTAAATATATTTAGAAAAAAAAATTGGGGTAGATAAATCATTAAATTTATTTCCACTTAAAAACCAGTTTGGGATATTGTAAAATTCCAACTTGTTCTAGGTTTTATAGACTGCAGAACAACTATTCTCACCTTCTCACCATGCGACTTTTAAATTGAATTGAATAATTCAATTATGTGATAATTGAAATCTACTATACTTTTCTGCAAAATGTCTTGCTAACAATATATCCATTATAGACATTTTTGAAGAAATGAATGAAAATATTTTGGAATGATACATGGATTTGTGAATGAATGAAGAAAACAGTAAGGCATAACTGAGGTAAATTATGAATGCATACCTTCTGTGCACTCTCAAAATACATTTTTATCTACTTTAACAGTTCAAATGAGGGCCTAGAACTTCAATTCATATCTTACAGTTTGTATAACATTGTCCTCTTATTGGGAAATTTTATGTCTTAGAAGTATTTGGAAATAAATTTGTATATTCTCTATTCATATGTAAATGACTCAAACATTTCATACAATTTTATCTCTAATACATTTTTTGAGTAATGGAATAAAAATCTCACCATAAAATGAATTAATATATTATAGATTGATAGGAAACGCCATCCAAAGATAAATGACCCAGTCTTTGTGTAACAATCCCATAGATTATACCCTGAAGTTAAGTAAGACAATTCAGTCCCACTCTATTATTTCTGGGTGGCTGTGGAGACAGGAGAAACAGGTGTTAATGTTGGTCACTGCTTAAGGAGGCTCTATCATTCTTTAGTCACAAAATGTGTTCATCTCCACAGGGCAGAAAACAAGGCACTAAGGATAGATCATTATACTCACATGAGAAACAAATTGCCCATTTTCCCATTGATAAAACACAGTCAAATGTACAGGTGAAAGTCTCCTATTTAAAAAGTTTTAGTTTTGAGCCAAAGAGAACAATGGATCAAGAGAACAGCTCTTCAAGGGAAAAAGTACTGTTGCCATTACAATTAAAACTAAACCATAATTTTATATTTATTTTTACACAGATGGATCATGAAAAAGCAAAATGGACAATTTTTGATTACTCAAAACAAGTGATCTTTTTCAATAATCATCTTTTCTTTTGCTTAAACTAAGAATTGTAATTCTAGCCCTCTAAAATCAGCATCACATTTTAGGTAATTCAATCTCTAATAATATGCTTTAAACATTTTTTGGCTTTCGTTGAAGAGCAGATAGCCATTATCATACATTGGTTTGTTTTCCTTAAGAAAAATCTCAGGATTTATGATGGCTCTGTAAAACTTCAATTGCATAGTTCTTTTTCCCATACATCTATTAAAAATATAATTTCTGCCTATTAAAAAACTGCAATAATGAAGAGGTACATCCACCCTGGATGGAATATCAATAACATTCTATAATGTACACTGAGCACATTATTTACACAAAGTATTATCTATGTTTACAGTTATGTAATCTTTGTCACTAAAAACTGAAAACTCAAGATTTATTTGTACATGTGAATGGATAAACTGTGATAAAATTATTCAATAAAATACTACCCTGCAATCAAAGGAACAAATTATTTATTCACACAACAATAAGGAAGCATCTTATATGCATTTATTAAGTGAAATAAGTCAGATGCCAAGGCTCCATATTTGCAAGACATTCAGAAGATAAACCTCTAGGGGTAGAAGACACATCACTGCCTGCCATGTGTTGCGATAGGAGAGAGGTTGCCTCCAAAGGAGACATACAAGGTAATTTACATATTGTTTATGGCTGCTTTGGAGCTGCAAATAAAGAGTTGAGTAGTTCATGGAGACTCTATGACCCACTGGAAAAAATAAATGCTATCTTTGCTCCCACCTAAATAATGGCATACATTAGAAGGTATAGTTCAGATACTCTTTTCATTGAATGTCAAAATATAATTGTCTACTTATGTTCAGCAATATGCATGTTACCACTTGCTCTACATATAAATGTGTGCTCTTCCCATTAAACTATTTTTAACACCAAAGTTCAAAAGTAAGCACATGATACCTGCTTTTCATTATGGTGCTTGGCTTTGCTCTGACAATTTGAGGCAAATCCATATTTTTCCTAAATTACATTGTTGCAGACCTTCATTTAAATTTTTATTTGGCTAGATCATATAAAAAATACAGTTCTAGCTACAATCCACTATCCTTTTCCATTTTTGTTCCAGAGAAGATTACGAATGAGATTAAAATAACAGCAACCAAACAAGAAGCCAGATTCATATACTATAGAAAACAGCACAAAGACGAGTACCTGAGACAACTGAGAGTTATTCAATCCTGAGCTGAGTGTAAAAATTCATTTATCTATACATGAAACCAAAGTAAATTTGAGTCACATTATTTGAGAATTATGGATTAATAAATGTGTGTGATAATTGTTGGTTCACAAACCTCCTCAGGAACTTCCCTGGGTGAAATATGAAACTGACCCCCATACTCAGAAGGCAGGGAGTGACCAAAGAAAGAGACAAGTCATCCCAGATTGGTAGGTGACAGTATCAATAAACAAGGGAACTTACACAGGAGACTTGTCTTGGGCAGCCACAAGAGGCGTAGATTTCCATTCTGCACCCACCAGACAGAATCTGAATGTTTTCATAGAGGTCTTAACTGGGTTCAGTCACAGGTAACCAGTCAGATAGAAATACATTTTTATCTCAAGGCTGTATCCTTAGAGCAGCTTCTGGGAGTAGGGAAGGCATGCAGAAGGCACATTCCAAGTAAGGGAGAAGGTAAGACACCTCCAATTGCCAGGGTCCAGCTGGAGGGTCAAACCTGTGGTCACGTCTTCTTGATGACCTCCCCCCAAGATAATTTAACATGTTCTCTGGATACTAGAAACATACAGGTACATAATTATAGTTGGAAAACATGTAAATTATGTAATTTCTCAATAAAATCAGAAAATGAGACATAATCATACCATAAAACAGTATGTGTATACCTGGTCAATCATAAATAGTTCTGAATAATACTCATTAAGACTTACCTTCCTGCATTTTCTTTGTACAATTTAGAATAATAATTAACAGAAGTTTCCTTAAATTTATCCCAAATATTGGCAAATTTAATCATACAGGTACATTGATCTCATTTTAATATCTGATATTGACAGCCATTGTACTGATGCTTTAAAAAATATTTAATTTAGGGTTTCCCTGGTGTTGCAGTGGTTGAGTCCGCCTGCCGATGCAGGGGACATGGGTTCATGCCCCGGTCTGGGAAGATCCCACATGCTGTGGAGTGGCTAGGCCCGTGAGCCATGGCCGCTGAGCCTGCACGTCCGGAGCCTGTGCTCCACAATGGGAGAGGCCACAACAGTGAGAGGCCCACGTACTGCAGGAAAAAAAATATATATATATATAATTTAATTTAATATAATCCCAGTTATGGGAAAGTATGTCTGAATCTACACAGAAAAACAGCCTGTACTGTAAAGTAATATACTATCATGTTGATAACAGTTATATCCAAATCACAATATATTATCATATTAGGTGCCCTTAATTTCTCTCTAAGATACTTTTCTGAGTCTTCTAATTAATCTGCATTGAAATTATTTTACCTTTAAAGCAGAAAAAAGGGAGGAATTGTGACATCCTCATATTTTGTAAATGATGTTGGGTCTTTCTATGGTCCGTACCTGCACTCCAGCCACTTATATACTCTATTACTAATTTTTAAAGGTCTTATTGGGAATGAAGTTGCCACGTAGCTAAATTATGTGATTTTGATACTAAATGCTAAAAAAGTGTCATTTTTTTGGTTTTGTTTTCTTAAGAAACCTAAATTTCAAAGCAGTACTCTGTGAGGTTACAATCCCTTCCAATATGTCAGCCATTTATTGGGAAAACACTAACACTTGGCAGTTATAGAGCATTTCAATGATTCAGCTGGGCAGATGGAGGTCATTTGGGACAGATGGTAAAAACATACTGTATATATTTGATGTCTTTCAAAAAGTAGACATTATCTTGTAACTTACATCACAAAATCCTATCGAGTTTATAAAATCCTTTTATCTTCTGCTTTCATTGCCACTTGAAGACATTACATGAGATGCAAGTGCTGTGGTCCATTAATGTGTTTCTCTTCAGAAATATCTATGTTATGAAGAAGCTCAAATATTCACAGAATGAAAATGCCTTCAGCATCTCAAGAACATTGCCTATCACCAAATAAAAAATCACTTTTAAGGCAGATGAATGTTGATACTATCTACTCTCTCCCGATGATATTTCATTCTATAAGGTAATCTTTTATGAAAGCACCAGTGTCTTGAGAGTCTGTATTTTATTCTTTAAAATGAATAGTTATTGGCATATAATGTGTCCTTGGATTTAAATTAGTAATTGCCTTCTCATGAGTGGATCAAATAATTTACCTATGAAAAGTCATAGGAGATGAAATTTTTATTCACATTACTAAGTATTTCCAGGAAGGTACAACAGATGAGATGTGTATGTGACTTTTGAAGCACATACACATAAAAAGGTGTGTGTGTGTGTATGTGTTATAAGGTTTATAAACCTGTTTTATCTGTCCTTTGTCTGGATTTTACTTAGCACATATGAGCTTGGTTTAATATTATGTAAATAATATGAATTATGTAAAAATGTATATGTATGTACATGTATTACTATAAATACATTATATTGTATAATACTTTCAAACAATGAAAATGAATTTGTGATGTTATTAGGACTAACAATAATAGCAAACTTGTAGTCAACAAATCAATTAAAACGTTTGTGAAAAACTGTAGGGGTTTTTAAGCATCTGACAATTTTGTTTAAATGTTTTAGCTTTTACTGTTTTCCCACGGAGAATTTTGCATTAGATATTATGGACTCCATTTCATTTTTTCTAACTCTCATACGGGCCAACAACTTGGAACTTATGTACACACACAAAAAAGTACTTTCACTGAATTTAGCATTGGTTCCAACGTAATGACAAGCTGCACAATTCTAAAAGTTTACAGATGGTGACACTCTCAAAACCTACTTGCAGACATGTGTGTCGTTTCTTACAATATTCTGTTTGTCTTCTGAACAAACTGCCCTGGATGGTTTGTTTTTTTCTAACATGCTCCTAATTTCACAATGTCAACGTTAGGACTGGTTTCATAGATGTGTGAATAGTATAGTCACACAGGCCCACAAGAGCCACATACTTGACATTAAATGCTCTGTGATCACAGTCTTGAAATTTTATTAGCTTTATCTTTGAATTTACATTTTTTTTTTCTTTTCTTTTTGGGTTCGCGGGCCTCTCACTGCTGCGGTCCCTCCCGCTGAAGAGCACAGGCTCCGGACGCACAGGTCCAGCGGCCACGGCTCACGGGCCCAGCCACTCTGCGGCACGCGGGACCCTCCCGGACCGGGATACGAACCCGCGCCCCCCTCATCGGCAGGTGGACTCCCAACCACTGTGCTACCAGGGAAGCCCGAATTTACATTTTCTAATTGATGTTTGCTGAAATGAGGAAGCAGGGTCTTGGAGTTTCAACTCACCCATGGTCATACCCCCTTATTGTTTTCTCATCTACCCAGATAGATGATCCACTTCTTACTTCTCTCTGTGATGAACTGGCCTTGCCTAGCCTCCCCCTTCCTGCCCCATACCCGCCCAGCCACCTTTGCTTTCTTCTACTCCCCGTGGTGTGGGGAGGATCGAGGTCAGGTTATGGCATCACCCTTGCAACAACCCATTATAACTCTCCTACTTCATTCTCTTGGCATCCTCAACAAAAGGTAATTACCCATGAATGTGAGGTTTTATTTTGAGATTTTCAGGTCCATTTATGTATTGATTTATATGTGTATATATGCACCAGTATCAAAATATTTTTATCACTGTAGGTTGGTAGTAATAACAAAAATCTGGAAGTGTGAGACCAACAACTTTCTTTTTTCCAAGATTATTTTGGTAATTGCTGTGGGCTTAATTGTGCTCTCCAAAAAGATATGTTGAAATCCTAATCCATATATCACAGGTAAAAATGTGACTTTATTTGGAGATAAGACTTTCCAGATACAGTCAAGTTAAGATAAGGTCATATTCTAGGATGATCCCTAGTCCAATAAGGCTCCTGTCATTACAAGAATAGAAAATGAAGACACAAGGAGAAGAACTCTATGTGACGACACACAGACTCACAAACACAGAGGGAAGATGGCTATTTTAAAATGGAGCCCAAATAAGGAGTTATACTAATAAAAGCCAAGGACCATCTGGTGGTACCAGAAGATGAAAGAGGAAGGGAAGGATCATCATCTTGAAGTTTCAGAAGGAGTTATTTGCTATTTGTTTTCTATGTGTCTGCCTTTATTTATTTATTTATTTATTTTTATTCACTATTTATTTATCTGTTCTTACATTGGTGACTTCTTTTATGCTAAATAGATGATTTCTAAAATTCATTCTTGTTTTGTTTCTGATAATATAGTTTTAATAATTTTCTTAATGATTACCCTGGGGTTTTAATTAACATCTTAATATGAAGCCATTTATTTCAAATTTGTAAAACTGTAACTTCTTTTTTTTTTTTTTTCCCCACTGTTTTTTTTTTTTTTTCTCACTGTTGTGGACTCTCCCATTGCGGAGCACAGTCTCCAGACGTGCAGACTCAACGACCATGGCTCATGGCCCCAGCCGCTCCGTGGCATGTGGGATCCTCCCGGACTGGGGCACGAACCCATGTCCCCTGCATCGGCAGGCAGACTCTCAACTGCACCACCAGGGAAGCCCTGTAACTTCTTTAATATACAATAGAAGTAAAGTAAAATATTTTACTCCAGTAGAGCTCCTGTCCCTCCTCCCTCCATTGTGTTAAATTGTCATGCAAACTACATTTTTATAGATAGTAAGTCCATCAACAAAATTTATAATTATTCCTTTATGTAGTTGGTTTTAAGTCAGATAGGAAAAGAAGAAATTACAAACAGAAATCCACTTATACTGTATTTTATATTTACATATTTACTTACCATTCCTGATATACTTTATTTCTTTGTGTGGAAATAAGCTAATATCTAGTGCCCTTCCATTTCAGCATGAACAGTTTCCTTCAGTATTTCTTATTTAGTAGTGAAGGTATGACAGCAACAAGCACTCTCAGTTTTTGTTTACCTTGGAATGCCTTAACTAATACTCTGTCTTTGAAAGATATTGTAAAGGATATGGAATTCTTTGTTGAATTTTTACTTTTACTTTCTTCTACTTTTGGTGCTTTAAAGATGACTCCACACTGCTTTCTGGCCTTTATGATTCCTGATGAGAAACCAACTACCAATCTACTGAGGATCTCTTGCACATGATGAGTCATCTTTTTCTTGTTGCTTTTATGATTCTCTGTCTTTATTTTTGGCAGTTTGTCTATGACATGTCTAGGTGTGGGTCTCATTAAGGTTATCCTACTTTGATTGGAGTTTATGTTCAGAATATTGTTTTTCATAAAATTTGGACAATTTTCAACCACCATTTTTTCAAATATTCTTTTAGCTGTTTTTTCTCTCTCTTTAAATTTAGAGACTGATTATGTATATGTTGGTCCACTTGATGGTGTCCCATAGGTATCTGAAGTTCTGTTCACTTTTCTTCATTCTCTTTTCTTTGAGTTCCTCAGACTAGATTATCTCAATTGAATCATCTTCAAATTTATGGATTATTTTTTCTGTTAGTTCAAATCTGATGTTGAGACTATATAGTGAATTTTCTATTTGTTATTGTATTTTTCAATTCCAAAATAACTATTTGGTTATTCTTATATTTCTAGATCTTTACTGATATTCTTAACTTGGTGAGGCATTATTTTTCTCATGTATTACTTCAGTTCTTTAGACATGATTTCATTCAGGTATGTGAACATATTACAGTTGCTGCTTTAAAACCCTTGTACAATTAGTTCAACATCTGGGCTTCCTCAAGGACAGTTTCTGTTTACTGGTTTTTGTTTTATTTTTGTTTTCTGTGGATGGGCCATAATTTCCTGTTTCTTTATATGTCTCATTTATTTTTAAAATTAAAAATGGAACATTTAAATAATATACTGTAGCAACTCTAGAAGTAACTCCTTCCTCCCCAAGGTTAGTTGTTTTGCCATTTGTTTTTAAGTGATTTTATTGGTATAATAATTCTCCAAACTCTATATTTTTGACATTTGTGGCCACTGAAGGATATGCTCAGCTTAGTGTTCTGTGAGTGACTGAACAGAGATTTCCTTAAAAGCCTTGAATCTAGCATTTTCAGAGGTGCTCTGTGTATTTATTGGGTCATGCCTTAATGCTCTGAAGTTTGTGAATTTTTCTTAACTTTCCTGTTCATGAAGAGTCTCAAGGCCAGCCATAGCCTTTTATGGTGTTTTTCCTGACCATACATGTGCTTGGCCTGCCCAATTTCCAATATGTCAGGGCTTTTCATGCCTCCCAGTTATATGTCATTCACTAGATTTTCCTTTTAAATTTTATGTCTAGCCTCATGTTTGATATCACCAACCCTAATGGCTTGTTGCTATATACTTGTTTCTCATGGTTTTCAGCTACTGACTTGTGGATAGGACTTTTCCCACTGAACAAACTCTTAGTGAGATCAAATAAAGACAAGCCTTGTGGATGGAGCTTTTCCAAGGAACTGTCACACAGGTCAAATATCAACAATCCTTGAGGATGAGAGTTTTGGGGAGCTCAATCAAAACCTGTTCTACTTTCTCCAATGGCTACTAGGCTACTGGTTCACACAGCTACTCTGGTTTTTAGGTTGCTGTTTTTAAGGTTACTGTGGAGCTGAGGAGAGGGGCATGGGATAAGATAAATTAAAACACTACAAATCTCACTCTTACAGATAGTCATTCATTTTTTCCTGAATACATACTCACTATATTTTTGCAAGCTTTTGGTTAATTTTCAGAACTTTGAAAAAGTTGATTTTGACAATTTTTGCCTGTGGTCTTGTTGCTGTTGATGGATGAGTAGATTTTCAGAGATCCTTACACCACCATTAAAGAATTGTCTCTTGTTCTGCTCTCCCATTATTTTGATTGGAGTTTTTGGCAACAAGACCTCAGGCATTCCAGTTTGTATGTTCTCCTTCTTCTAAGATTGCAAAGTGTTTTTGTCCTTTATCCTTTAGCTGAATTGAAAAAGGTAGGTAGTACTCTAAATTGGCTTGCATGTTTATTATTTTACCATTGCACCAAACATTGTTACTAGAGAACCACAAAAGTGTGATTGATCTGGATGGACTTTTATGACCAATTCTGTTCAGGAGCTGGGAGATGGGCAGCCATAACAGATTCAGGTGCCTGGAGCTTGTAAAGCTGCATCCAAAAGAGAATGGTGCATGAAACAAATTAAAACAAGATTTTTCCGTTATACTGTGTCTCTTGTCAATTCACATACATATATTTTTCAACCTATACAAATCTGTTTTGAGTTGAATTGTACCCCCAAAAAGATATGTTGAAGTTCTAACACCAGAATGTGACCTTATCTGGAAATAGCATCTTCGCAGATGTAATCAAGTTAAGAGGTGATCGTACTGGATTAGGGTAAACCCTAATCCAATGACTGGTGTCCTTATAAAAAGAGAGAAATTTGCGCTAAAAGACACAGAGGCACACAGAAACAGAGAGGGAACATGTGGAGAATGAGATAGACATTGGAATGATGTGTCCAAAGCCAAAGAACACCAAGGATTGCTGGCAACTACCGGAAGCTAGCAAAAGGCAAGGAAGAATCCTCTCCTAGAAACTTTGAAGGGAAAGTATGACACCAAGACAACTTGATTTTGTATTTCTAGCTTCTAGAACTATGGGATGATACATTTCTCTTAAGTCAAACTCTGTGGTAATTTGTTACTGCAATCTTAAGAAACTAATACAAAATATATAATTGATGCACTCAAAATAAAGCAACTTTCTTTCTCATAAAAAGAAAGAAAAGAAAATCCATGTGCATTCATGACCTTCAGCTCTAAGTCCAGACTGGTTTCTTTCCTCAATTGAGTGAGGTTGCTGCTGTTTTTGGTATGGGACCTTATAACCCAAAATAAAAATTAAACTTTCCCCAAATATATACAATATGTAACAGAGAAAGGAAAAAGGATGATGAAATATTTAAAAATTCAGAAGTAGAATAGGCAGAATGATGAAGAAACATAAAATAACACAAATACAGAAGATAAATTACAGTCTAGGATCCCTTAGAAAGGCAATCTGATTACCTCTGGTTCTGGTCTTAGATTTAGAACAGAATGATTTGTGCTAGAGATCTGGTCTCCTGTTGTCTTCTGTAGAAACATTTTATGGAGATATTCTAAGTGATTCCTATTTGATGGCATCCATATTTAGGTAATTTTTTTCTTATTGTTGCAGGCCCATGACCAGTGGATCATCTTAGGGGTTGACCAAAGGCAGGCTGCTGTTTGCTCTCCTTTAAGTTTCTCTGGCTCTGGAACTGTTTTAAAGCCCTGGATATCTGCTTGCAGATTTGATTTCTGTGAATTCCATTAGGTTCTATCACGTCACTGTTAAGGAAAAATCTTTCTAAATTTAGAGTGTACATACATGTGTGGTCAATGACTCTAGACCTGCTAGAATTTTATGTAACTGATCACAGACTCGTTAACTGACCAAAGTGACATAAAATCTGTAATTGCCCACTCATCAAAAAGAGAGTCCAATGTTCCCATCAACATGTCTACATACACAGCCCTTCACATACTGTTGGTGGAGATTTGCTGAACTCATTTCTGATGAGATTGGCCACATTCAGAGTGGTATGGCCATAGACATGAACTTATTTCTGAATACCATGACTCTTTTTATAAAGCAACAAATAAATTCAGGTTTGTTTTTGATCATCTGTAGTACTCTTTAATATCATTTGCGAAAGCTACCTTATTGTACAGGGCCGTTACCAACATTGTTTCAGTAACTTAGCAAATAAACTTTCACAATTCCATTACCAGTGAGCCTTAATTTCATAGCTTCACTTTTGACTAAGACTACAGGGAAATACTAGGCAGAGACGCAGAACAGAACTAATCTACACCGGGGTTCTAGACTCCAACCTAGAGACTTTTACCAGGCTAATAAAGCAAAGCAAAGGTTGAGTAAGGCCTAGGCCCAGACAGTTTTCCATTTCCCTGGTTCCCCACAGTTCTCTACTTATTTCTTGCTATGTTTTACAGTTTGTGACTTTGCCTTTTTGAGTGCAAAGTATTTCTTAGATGAGAAATCTTAGTACAGCAAGGGAAAAAATAAGTTTGAGAATTAAAAATAAAATTAAATCTGTAAATTCAGGTAAAACTTTCCAAAAAAGAAATAAAAGTCCATGAGGAGAAAGGGAAAAAGTGTTTAGAGGTTGAAAGATTAATCTTCCTATATCTCATCACTCCCCCCAAAAATAATTACATCAATAAATGTTATCAAAATGATGGTGGGGATTAGTTCAAGCAGGACTAAGTATCAGGTCAGACCTGCACTGCAAATACTATACTTCCTGTTGCTATGGCAATAGGTTGTCATCTTTATGTTAAAGGTATTTTAAGAAAAGAAATATACTCAAAAGAAGTAAATGTTCACAGAGGTAGGATGTGGAAAGACCAAATGTTTTTTAGTGCTACAGGAGGGATAATATGGAAATATGTTTAGAAGGATTTTTGTCCCTGAGCATAGTATAGAGAAAAAAGGATTTTCTATTCATGCATCTATATATTTATCTGTTTATCTAGCTCTCATCTATATATCAATGTTAAATTAAGTTTCTATTATTGAGGCAAAATAAAGAAAGAGCCTTTAGTTACTTATATCCTCTTGCATTTCTTGCTGACTGTTGTGAGATTTAGTGTTTTAATAATTCATGCGGCTGTATATAACTGCAGGGTTTTGTTTGCTTTTGCTTTGTTCACTCATTTGTTTGGAAAGAACTCCTAGAAGTCAGGCAAGCAAAGTGTGCTTCCTCATACTTACAGTGTTTGCTTGCCCCTCCTTTATTTATTTATTTTTTTTTGCGGTATGCGGGTCTCTCACTGCTGTGGCCTCTCCCTCCCGTTGCAGAGCACAGGCTCCTGACGCACAGGCCCAGCGTCCATGGCTCACGGGCGCAGCCGCTCCGCGGCACGTGGGATCATTCCCGGACTGGGGCACGAACTCGTGTCCCCTGCATCGGCAGGCGGACTCTCAACTACTGCGCCACCAGGGAAGCCCCGGCCCTCCCTCTTCTTACCATCACTAAAGAGCATAATTTGCAAACTTCTGAGATAATAAGAGTTATTGAGGAACTAACTAGGGCCTTGCAATCACTGAGGATCTTGTTAATTAGGATCTTCCATGTACCCCAAATGAATCCTCCAGGTGGGATTTTACAATTGATATATTTAATGAGCCAGAAACATTTAAGGTGATGTCTAACTTCAAGGGAGTGTGGAAAGACTAGTTATGCATCACAGAAGACATGTTTTTGTCCACTCTTTCTACCTCAGTTATGTTAATTTTCTTTGTATAGGTATGCTTCATCTATATTTTTCCATTAATCAATTGGAAAGGAGCTAAGGAGGTTTCATAAGAAGTGATCAGCACTAGTTGTATTTAAGAAAAGTTTTGGAAAAATTAAGCTATGGCACATATACTTGTATTTTTTTTTGCGGTACGCTGGCCTCTCACCGCCGCGGCCTCTCCCGCCGCGGAGCACAGGCTCCAGACGCACAGGCTCAGCAGCCATGGCTCACGGGTGCAGCCGTTCCGCGGCATGTAGGATCCTCTCGGACCGGGGCACGAACCTGTGTCCCCTGCATCGGCAGGCGGACCCTCAACCACTGTGCCACCAGGGAAGACCTACTTGTACTTTTGATATACTTTTTAGTATCTCTCTTTCATCAGAAAAATGGATATCTGAGTCCAATATGTTTATAAACTCACTGAACATCTAATCATTTAAAATAATTTAAAATGTAATGGTTAATGTTAAAAATGAAGCACATAAGTAATATATAGAAGAAACATAGCTACTGGAAATAAGTTCATTTTTATTTTTGGATAGTAAATTTTCTTTACTTTCTCTCATAGTTACAAAAATGTATAAAATATATCTGAAAGTAAAAATAAAGCATAATGAAGTATTTGAAATTTAGTTCCAATTCAGACACTCATGACAGGAGAAGTGCAATTAACTCTATATGCCTGACTTTTTTATTTACTTGTATTTACATCATTTTGGGACAATGATGTCTGACCTTTCTACCTCATTAGGTTTTAGTGAGGATACATGAGAATATGCTTTGGATATACTTTGTAACCCACGGAACATCTTACAGCTGTAAACAATGTTCATGATCTGACAAAATAAAGCACACAATCAACCTGAAAACATAAATTTCACACTGAAAGTTAACTCAGAGGGCATTGAGATTTGAGTTTCATGTAACAGCCAATGGATAACATAGTCAATATTACCCTTAAATTTAGTTCTTAAATTGATACAGATATACTGTTAAAAATGAATGACTCTTGTATGGACTCAATAATGACTGGAGAGAACAAAGTTAAATTGAAATCCAGTGAAGACATTTCTTTTGGAAAATGAGGTTATATGTGTAGGTGCTTTTCCTTCAGATGATCTAATACAGAGATATAATACTTGGAGATGCTCATAGAATAGAGAGCTGAATCATTCTCAAATATTAGATAGAATTATCAAGCCTTTGGCAGCTGCTCAATTACTGTCAATAATTAGACTTATCTAGCACTAGAATATCAGCTCACACCCTTGTAAGCTCTGCCTCTGTGATTCAATTCTCTACTGATCTGCTGGCAGCAATAGTTAACATGTCAGACTGTTTTTCACATATGTTTACAGGTCAGAATATATGAGCTTGGAAAATGTTTCAGTACTATTTTGAGGATATCCCATCCAGCCTTTTGATTTTAGGTCTATACATATATTTTTAAGAAAGCAAAAAATGGCCACACAATTAATAGCCTGAGACAAAAGTTCTTACTACTGTTACAGTCTGGTCATTAACAAAATAATATCCACCACACCCCTAAAAGGAACAATTTGAGTTAATGGATATGACAGAAACAATATTATTTACAAAATAATGAAATGATAAAATAATGACTAGTCTGACATGACATGCTCTAAACTGGTTGTTCTGCGGTTAAAACTTATTGTCTCCTCATCTGAAATACACATATTATATAGGAATGTAAATTATACCTTCCTAAACTGAATGTCCAAAATATTTGTATGATAACAATAACACAAAATCACCTCAACAGGTAAAAATATATCTGGTCTCTCACATGGAATGTCTCTATTGTTTTAATTAACTAACATATCTCAAACAATTTTAAAATTGTAATGTACATAGTTATAGAAAAACAACATTTATAATAGTATAAATGCATAAGTAATCTTAATGCCAACAAATGATAAAATGGTTAAATTTATTTATTGAAATATTGTAAGAACATGAAACACTTTCAAAATTCTTATATGAGAATACATTAACAATGTATTTTTTTTTAAGATTTATTATTTATTTATTTATTTTTGGTTGCGTCGGGTCTTAGTTGCAGCATGCGAGATCTTTTGTTGTGGTGTGCAGGCTCTTTGCTGCGGTGCACTGGCTTCTCTCTAGTTGTGGCGTGCGGATCTTTTCTCTTTAGTTGTGGCACACAGGTTCCAGGGTGCATGGGTTCTATAGCTATGGTTCGTGGGTTCCAGAGTGTTTGGGCTCTGTATTATGTGGCACGCAGGCTCTCTAGTTGAGACACGTGAGCTCAGTAGTTGTGGTGCAGGCTTAGCTGCCCTGTGGCATGTGGGATCTTAGTTCCCTGATCAGGGATCACACCTGAGTCCCCTGCATTGGAAGTCAGATTCTTTACCACTGGACCACCAAGGAATTCCCAACAATGTATTATTAAGTGATAAAGATTCTCTCAGACAAAGCATAATGAGATAATACTGAAAGAAAAAAAATTCTACTACTTATCTTTGTATCGAGTGTTTATTTTATTTTCCATCATACAATTCTCTTTTTGTCTCAGATTTCTCAACCGACAGGTTACTTTAAAAATCAATAAAATAGAAAATATTACTTTAAAATAAATACTTTTAAAAAATTTAGTATTTACAGGTGCTCAATATCCTACATGCATTTTAAACCACTAAAGATATGTGTAAGCTTACTAATATAACTGAACTATTTTAGATATTTTCTTAAAATATGATTTAATACTGCACTTGTTCAGAACTAAAAAAATATCTTTCAGCATTAACTTCATATTAGTTCCCAGGTATAGGTATTATGGCTATTGGACAAGGCACATCATATTTGTTATTGGTTGGGAGCATATGTTGTATCTTGTTGGATGGCACCCAAACTTATAGGGTATTATCTCTAATTTTTGAGATGTATCTCTAATTTTCCTATATACTATAAAAGCCACTGCTTCTCTATGATGGAGTACACAACAAATTCAATGGATCCCATGAGCATTTTTCCATAGAATTAGTCATTTTTTCCTCTAAAACAAATTATTTGGACAGAAAATGTGTAGAATATAATCACTGGTTATGAGAAAATGTTTGATAGAAGATATTTGTAGATGATCATTCTGGCAGAGGCAGGAGACACAGGAGCAGCAAGTTCAAAACCAGGAAAAACAAATATTTTACAGTAGTCAAATGTTCTTTCAGGGATACTCCAATACCTGCTGGTGAGAAGTCTACCATGGCCCAGTATCAGCAAAACCCACAGAAGGAGCAGGCTAAATCACCATCTCCCAATCTTTTGCTGAAAAGGGTCAATCTACCTATTTTAAAACTACAACCTAAATTTCCATCGACAGATGAATGGATAAAGAAGACGTGGTACATTTATATAATGGAATATTACTCAGCCATAAAAAAGAATGAATTCATGCCATTTGCAGCAACATAGATGGACTTAGATATTATCATACTAAGTAAAATAAGTTAAACAGAGAAAGACAAATATATGATATCACTTAGATGTGGAATCTAAAATATGATACAAATGAACTTATTTACAAAACAGAAAAAGATTAATAGATGTAGAAAACAAACATATGGTTACCAAAGGGGAAGGGTGGGGGAATAACTTAGGAGTTTGGGATTAACATATACACACTATTATACATAAAATAGGTTAAGAAAAAGGACCTACTGTATAGCACAGGGAATTATAGTCAATATTTTATAATAACCTATAAGGGAAAAGAATCTGAAATATATATATATATATATATATATATATATGTATAACCAAATCACTTTGCTGTACAGCTGAAATTAAAATACATTGTAAATCAACTATAATTCAATATAAATACATACATACATACACACAGTGGGGGAAATAAAGAAAACTACCGCCCGAGGGTCAGGCTTCTAATTTAGCACACATCTAAGGACTGGCTGCAGTCCTCCTCAGAGAGCAGGGAAACCAGCAGACTTCTCTCTTCCCAGCCCCTCAAACCAACTTCAAGTCACTAGTATCTCCCTGGAAGGAGCTTGTACACATTGGTCTCTGCAGTGATTTTTTATTTTGTATTTGACATCAGAAGCAACAGCAACAAAAGGAACATTTTAAGAAATGGGGCTACATCAAATAAAAAGCTTCTGCTCAGCAAAGAAAACCATCACAAAATACAAATGGAAAAAAAAAGATATTTGCAAGCCACAAAGCTGATAAAGTTTAATGTACAAAGTATATAAAGAATAGGAGCTATAATAATTTAATACAAAGAAAATCTCAAATAACCTAACTTGATTAAAAAATCAGAAAGGAACTGAATATGTATTTTTCCAAAGAAGACTTAGAAATACTCAACAGCTACCAGGAAGTCAACATCACTAAGCATCAGAGAGATGCAAATCAACACCACATTGAGACATCACCTCATACCTGTTAGAATGGTTACCATCAAAAAGACAACAGGTTAAAAATGGTGGTTGGGCTTCCCTGGTGGCGCAGTGGTTGGGAGTCCACCTGCCGATGCAGGGGACGCGGGTTCGTGCCCCGGTCCGGGGGGATCCTGCATGCCGCGGAGCCGTTGGGCCCGTGAGCCATGGCCGCTGGGCCTGCGCGTCCGGAGCCTGTGCTCCGCGGCGGCAGAGGCCGCAGCAGTGAGAGGCCCGCCTACCGCAAAAAAAAAAAAAATGGTGGAGAGGAGGTACACTGTTGGTGGGAATGTAAACTGGTACAGCCATAATAGAGAAGAGCATGGCAGTTCCTCAAGAAAGTAAATTAGAACTACCAGTTAATCCAACCATCCCACTTCTGGTATATTTCCAAAAAAAATACTGAAAGAGATATATACATTTCTATGTTCATTGCCGCATTAATTCACAATAAACAAGATATGACAGGAAACTAAGTGTCCACAAATGGATGAATGGATCAAGAAAAGGTGGTGTAGGTATACAATGAAAGATTATTCAGCCTTAAAAACAAAGAAATCCTGTCATTTATGACAACATGAATGAATCTGGAGGACATTATTATGTAAAATAAGTCAAAGAGAGAAAAAGACAAATTCTGCATGGTATCACTTATATAATCTGTGTGTAATCTAAGAAAAAAAAAAGTTGAACTCATTGAAACAGAGTAGTAAAATGGTTCTCAAGGGGTTGCTGGGGGAAGAATGGAAATTGAGAGAGGTTGGTAAAAGGGTACAGACTTTCCATTATAAGATGAATAATGTCTGTGGTTCTCATGTATAACGTGGTGACCATAGTTGATAACACTGTATTGTATAATTAAAATTTACTAAAAGTGTTCTTACCGAAACAAAACAAAAACAAACAAAAAAACCAAACTGACAAAACAAGAGGTAAACATGTGAGGTGATATATACGTTAAAAAAAAAGTCTTCCTTGGTTTTCTGTGACAGCTTCATAGATGCTTGACCCTAGTCACTGTTACAAGGATTCTATTTCTTTTCTTTATGTTCCCCCTTTTCCTTTCTTTGTCATAACTCAAGAAGAGAATAAAACTTAAATTATCACCCTTGATTGTCTTAAATAAGAAGTTCTAGCACTATATTTATATAGAATTGAAGATTCTGTTTTAGGATACAGAAAACTTGGGAACATTTGCCCCTTGTAAACATGACCTAAATGAATCATTAATGACATTGGGGAGATCTCCTGCTAAGAAAATAAATGATCTGCTTTCTGTTGAGTGGGAAGCCCTGACTTTTGGTCACAGGCAAGGTGAGAGGATCAGGCATCAAATAAGGTTACTTGAAAATAGGAGACTGTTTAGAATTTCCAAGAGGAAGATTTATTTTGCTTTATTTTTCAATAATTTCAAAAGGTCAGTATCAGGAATGCTAACGGCAACTGCAAACATTAACAAGAATGGTTGTAGTGTAACACATTATTTGAGGAAATTTGGGATGAAGGTTAAAGAAGAAAATATTTTATTTAGTATTTGTTTCACAACTAATAATACAACATCTTAAAATTTACTGAAAATGGCTAATACCATATGGAATTAGCAATATCAAAATATATACAAAAGATCTTGAAAATCTCTCTTGGCAAATGGTAAGGTCAGCACAATTGGCCTCTTTCCAAGATTTTACTACTACTGCCAAAGATTTTACTGGTATCTCCAAAGATTCTACTAGTACACAAAACCTTTTACTTATACCTCAGAATCTATATAGAACTCATCTCTGAAAATATTTTCTTTAAATATTTTAAAGGCATTTTTATAATGTAAACTTATTTTCTACTTTCATATATCATTTTAAAATTTAGATTTCCTGTTATTTTTATGAATATATGAAGAAAACGCCTTAAAGTTCTTTATCCTTTGGTGAAGTCTTTTGCCATTTCTTACAACGCTTTGAACATGGTACTTCCTGTAGGTTCATCTCAAAATATTTCTTGTAATCTCGGGTTGTTATCATTTCATTCAAGTGTCTATTTACTCTATGAAACATACACATGCTGATTAATTTATACATACCTAACTATTTTTTAGATATTTTAAAACAAGTTTCTGATCTCTGACTTTTGTATCAATAGGCTTTCATCTTTCTTTGCTATGCATATACATTTTCTCTAGTTTTGGCATTTTTATTTCAGGAATGCATTGAATTCTTGACCCAGCTCGCTGAGGTTTGGTTTTGACATCTCAATTTCATTTCATAAAATTAGGTAACTGCTGCTTTTTCTTAAAAGTACTATGATTTAAAATTTCTGAAAAAATATTTTTTTAAGGAGAAAATGTCAATTTTCTATAGATAACTGTCTGTCACCATAAACATCTTTGCATGAGAGCAGACATCAGTTATCTGCAGCATAATATGAAAATCTAGGACCTGGACAAGGAAAGATTGAGAAATGTATAATCTTAAAGTAATATTTTTAGAACAAGTAAATGAGGAGAGAAAAATATGTAAAGAAAAGACAATATAAATGCAATAGCTCTATGCAGAATTATTTTTTATCAACTCAGCAAAGGCTAAATTTCTTAGATGATAAAAAAAAAGAGAATCAAGGAATAAAAATTAACAAAATATGTTGAAACATGTAGTCAATATTGTGAGATTTAGAAACCATATATATTGATCTCCCAAAACCCTTGTATATTCCTGAGTGATAAGAGCACCAGGACCATCTCTTGTTCTATTGAGGCAACTTGGGGTGGGCTCCTGGATCCGGTCTGGTCACTAGAATAGACCAAACCATAAATAGAAGCTTTGAATTTTCACCTCACCCAACCCCATCCTCCAGAGAGGGCAAAGGGGCTGGTGATCATGGCTTTGTGATGAAGTTTCCATAAAATCCCAATAGGAGGGTGTTTGGGGAGCTTCCAAGTGGCCAGACACTTCCATGTACCTGAAGGGTGATGTACTCCAACTCCAGGGAGACAGAAGCTCTGGTGTTTGGGAAACTCCCAGACCTGGTCCTAGGTATCTCTTCATCTGGCTGTTCATTTGGTTCCTTTATCCTATCCTTTAATGAAAGGGTAAATGTAAATAGGTGTTTCCCTGGGTTCTGTGAGCTACTCTAGCAAATTAATCAAACCCTAGGAAAAGGTCATATGAATTTCAGATTTATAGTTGATAGGGCAGAACTTGGGGTTGACATTGGCACTTGGACTTGTTATTGGCATATGAAGTGGGGGGGGGGCAGTTTTGTGGGACTAAGCCCTTGATCTGTGGGATCTTACACTATCTTCAGGTAGATAGCATCAGAAGTAAGTTATAGGACACCCAGCTGGTCTCCAGAGAATTGCTCGGTGTGGAAAAACCCCACACACATTTGGTGACCAGAAGTGTCAGAAGTGAAATGTTCTATGTGAAAGTAAAGGAGACACACGGGTGGAAAACTGGGTAGTTTTTCTCATACAAATGCAAAGCCGAGACTATATGCTAATGGTTTAGATTCTAAGTAAACTGTTCCTTTCAATACACCTCTCTGCCTGCTTATCAGGCACTCTAAATATAAACAGAATCAAGAGTGAAGCAGACACTTGAGCATTAGTAAAACATTCTTGAAAAGAAAACACAAGGTAGTAGAAACACCACAGAGAATCATTTCCCAACAAATGACAGTGGACAGCTTTCTGTATTAAAAATTGTCAATTCTGAATGTTAGATAAAGGTTTTATACTGCATTGCATTTGAAGCTTTCTGTGTTATTTCTAAATGAAAAATAAAGCCACATACTCAGTTCACATTGTAAGGTTAATAAATCATTGATAAGTTTCCATTTTAGGGAGGTTTGCCTTGATTCCCACATATAATATAGTGCTTAATCTCACCTTTGCCTCAGGCTGATTGTTAAGGGAAGATCAACTACTTGAGATCAACAGAGACTCAGGATTAGTGAAGAAATCTAAACAGCTAACTTGGTCTATGTGTGTCTTGGAAATTGTGCTGCTGAATCAGTTCAGCTTTTATTTTGAAAGTACTGGATCAGCCATGGTTTAATCAGAAGAGAAATCACTCTAGGAATTTTACAGGGGGGGGTTCATAGAGCAAAATGGCTTTATAGGAACTGAAGAACTTAGAGAACAAACAAGGAGAACTGGGCTAAGCCAGAGACAATAAGTAATAAAAAGAGAGATGGGGAAACAGGTGGTTTAGCAGAAGCCAGGGGTCCTACGTGACGGGTTGGTGCTCAGATCTCTGAGGAGGAGATTCCCCCCTGGTCTGTCGTCTGTGCCCACAATGAAGGGTGATGAGGCTGATTCTGGGGCTGGCAGAGGAAGCTGGAGATTGGACCCAACTCTCTTCTGGAGCAATACAGACTTAAAAGGAGCAAAGCAAAAGGGAAAATAAATTTAAAAAACAAACAAACAGAAGGCAGGTTCTTCTCCCCTCCTTCACCTTTCTCTTCAGGGCCTATTACTGTTACTGGCATGGTTGTACAGACTGAGAAATATTATTTGTAAAGTTGTAGTCCCAGCATCTCAGAGCAGATTGTAAAGGATAAATTTAAAGCTGAAACACCACAAGTAACTGACCAGCAAAATTACTAACTACCAAGTAATTTTCAGGGGATTTTGATCTATTATTTTAGGTGGAATATCTACTGAGGCCTCTAGGTTTCCTGGTGAAAACTCACTGCAAGGTCATGTTACTAATTTTTTTTTTTTTTCTAATGGGAAACACACTGAATAATAATATAAATTGATGCTTTCTCAGGAATGATCTTTTAAAATAACTTATTATTAATATAGAATGAATACTTTCACATGGAGGAATGATTTCATTCCATTTATTTAAATTAGAAACCAAATCTAATGTGAGTGTGATGACCTGCTTTAGAATATGCCCTTTGACATTTCTGTATGCATTTTCCTTATATCCTCAGTAAAACATATAGCTTTTCTCATTTCATCCTCTCCTTTACAAGGAGTAGGGATTGTAGAGTAGATAAATAAGGTAGTCTTAAAAGAAAAATTTTCTCTTGTGTAGTCTGCTCTTAACATTTTGTTTCAGTTTATGTGTGATTGGTCTTCTTGATATTTTAAAATCTAGCCTGAAGAATAGTCTTATGAATGACTTTTATTCATGAAAAGAAAACAAAAGTAAAAAAGAAAAAGCAAACTCTAGTTTTCTCTTGTCCTGACTCTATTGGCATTGTTCAGTGTTCAGTTGTATACAGCAAAGCATGCTTAACTTCAGGAATGCTTTGCAAATTTCAACACATCTGCTTAAAAATTATTTTTAACAAATAATGTTTTCAATTTGAGATGAAGTGCTTTTAATTCAGTGGTAAAAATCAATATATAAAATGAACACATACATGAAAATCAAACTAATTTTCTTTGTACCTTTTGTTACAAACTTTGCTGAAGATTCAAGTAATATTCCATATTTTAATTTTTTTTTCTGAAAGGCTGTAATATTAATAATTCTCTATCTGCAGTTCTACATCTGTGTCTACCATTCTCATTGATGTTACTTGGATCTTGCAACAGAGAAAATTTCTTGTATGTATCATCTAACACTAATTTATACTTAAAATGTTATGATTTCACTTTTATTCAAGTATACTTGATTTGCAATGTCACATTAGTTTCAAGTGTACAGCATAGTGATTCACTATTTTTACAGTTTATATTTCATTAAAAGTTATTATAAGATAATGGTTATAATTCCCTGTGTTTTAAAATATATCTTTTTTGCTTATCTATTTTATACATAATAGTTTGTATCTCTTAATCCCATACACCTAAGGTGCCCTTTCCCCATTCCCTCTCTCCACTGGTAACTCCTAGTTTGTCTTCTATATTTGTGAGTCTGTTTCTGTTTTGCTATATACCTTCATTTGTATTATTTTTTAGATTCCACATACAGGTGATATCGTACAGTATTTGTCTTTCTCTTTCTGACATTTCAGCAAGCATAATACTCTCTAAGTCCATCACATTGCTGCAAGTGTTCATACTACCCAAATCAATCTACAGATTTAATGCGACCCTTATCAAAATACCCATGACATTTTTCAGAGAACTAGAAAGAATATCATTGCATTTGAACATTTGCTGAGACTCTGTATTATAGACTGAATATATGTGTTCCCCAAATACATATGTTGAAACCCTAAAAACCAGTGTGGCTGTATTTGGAGATGGGGCCTCAAAGTAATTAAGGTTAAATGAGGACACAAATGTAAATGTGGGACCTTGAAACAGTAGGATCAGCGTTCTGATAAGAAGAGAAACCAGTGAGCTTTCTCTCTCTCTCCACACGTAATACAGAGGAAAAGCCATGTGGGTCATAGCAAGAAGGTAGCTACCTGCAAGTCAGGAAGAGAGAGTTCATCAGAAACAGAATAAGTACATTTTGATTGTGTACTTCTAGCCTCCAGAACTGTGAGAAAGTAGATGTTTGTTATTTAAGCCAGTCAGCTTTAATATTTTGTTATGGCAGCCCAAGCTGACTAGTACACTGTGGAACACAAAACAGGGCCACTTCATAGATGCAACGCTACACTGCACCTTGTAAGCTTAAGTAAAGTATCCAAATCTATATACTGTATAAAAGGAAAAGCCAGAATTTTATACTCATCTATGTGAATTCTACTATGAAACAATGCCCCTATCACCCTACATTACTACAGCAGTTGATGGTGCTCAAATCACAATAGCCTATACTGAGAGACATAGTCAGGTAAAATGCTCATTGTGTGATCTTATGTAGAGAATTTTGTGAGAAAGAAATAATATGTTTTCAAAAATTATATTTTTAGTTGTTTCTTAAGATTGAGTTTTTGATTTGATTACATTGAATCTTGGTATACCATTAAATGTATTTGACAAAACATATTCAGTGTATATATAATAGGTAAATGTTTAATATTAAAATTTAAAATATCTCCTAAAAATAAATAGGTGAAAGGAAAACAACAAATACAAATAAAATATTATGAGCACATAGATCCTATAATGAAAATGCAAATGGAAAATGAACATATGAAACTATTTCAAATCTTATTACAAATTAATAAAAAGTAAACTAAAACAAAATATATTATTTATTCATCCATTGCTTCATCAAAAGATAAGTGACACATAATTCTGACAAAGGTATGACAAATGGATATTCAATTATCTATGGTAAAAATATAAATTAGAACATCATTGTAAGATAATTGAGTAGTGGTTATGATGTTTTACAATGTGTTTATACTTGACCAAGGTTTTTATTTCTAGGAATATATTCTTTAGAAATAATTGAATATTTACAAAAGTATAATGTAAAATTATGAATTTTGCATTGATTGAAAATCTGAATGACTAAAATGACTATCAAGGGAATAGAAGTAACTTCATAAAATAGAAAAATACTTAGCCATTAAAAAGAATGAAGTGTATTTATATATACTATTCTAGAAAGATCATGAAAACATATTTGAAGTAAAAAATACAAAATTATATGCATTGTATGACATCATTTATATGTTCAATTACGTATGTGTATATAAACAAATTAAATGCCTTGAAAAGACATGAAAAAATGATTTTGATTTTCATTAGGAGATTTAGAATGGAGTTTATTCACTAAAATTTGGTCCTCTAGTACTTCTTAAAATTAACTAACTGACAAAATAAATGAATTTAGGATTTAAAAAACAGCAATCAAAGAGAATATCACAATCTCATATTTTAACCTCACAAGATGGAAATCAAAATCAGAAATGGAATTAAGGGAAGCTTAATCTTGTCCTTCCCCAACTCTCCACCCAAAATAAGATACTGGAGTGATGTCTTAATCTTGGGAATCCTCACAAATGACAGCAAATTGTTGAGAAGCTGCTTCAGAGGATATTTTTATCTTTTCCATCTCTGGCTAGCAGAGAATGAAAATGACTATGGATGAGATTTGTACTGAGAGGCCCATATGGGGTTGAAATTTTCCAATAAAAGCATGAACTCCAGGAATTTTAAGTGAATTATGGAAACAATTCGTTTAATTCAATGAATATGTTACATATATATTATCCATTCATTGAATTATTAGGATAACCCACTCATGAATTTAGATTTTACCTTTGTTTTGTATGGTGAATCCTTTTAGATTCTTGCTCTTCAAAGTTTGACTATCAGACCAGGAACACTGGGGTCACCCAGGAGCTTGTAAGAAATGTTGACTCATAGGCACACTTCTATACTTTAGCAAGATCCCCATGTGATTCCTAGGGCATTAATGTTTCAAAATATTATTTTAAAGGACTTGAAATATTATAATGCTACATTAGGAACAAGTTCTGTTAAGAATGCCTACCGAAAGCTGAGGTGTCCCCTCTCACTCAACAAGCATTATTTTCGGGGTGTGGGGAGAGGAAATAGGATTTAGTTGAGGAGTAGGGAAAAAGAAGAATTATGCTAAATTCTATGAAAAATATCATGTTAGCAATATAAAAAGAAAGGTTTGACAATAACATAAACATTAAGATAAGCATAACTTAAAGAACATAATTTGCAAAAGACAAGTGACTGTCTTAGCCAAGAATAAATAACCAAATGAATAGAAAAAAATATTCTGCAAGTGACTTGTAAGTACTTAATACAAACATTCATTTATGAAACAGAAGTGTAGAAACCTGATGGTACTACAACACAGTAAGATGAAAATGGGGACTGGAGAGCTATGGAAACAAATTGAAAAAGAAAATTACAACAACACAGAAATAATAAATGTATTCTAAATAGCACAAAACAGAGCAGATGTGGTTGAAAATGGAATCACTGACACAGCTGAGAAAAGACCTATTAAAACTATGTGAATGGAGAGGAAAAAGTCCAAGATCAAAGCAATTAAATCAATCACAATAGATGTTCCAACAGAGAATTACTGTCATCTGCAAAGTAGAAAATCCAATAGAGTTAACAAAAATCATTCATCCGAAATGGATGAAATTTTCCCAGAAATAAAGTTTTAAATATATCAGCAGAACAATAGAATACACAGTGTTCCAGAAACAATAGTTGCAGAAGAATTTGTCCCCAGAAATAGTGGCTGATGTCACTGAAATTGCAGAACTAAGTATTGCCTGGCCTACAAGGAAGAAATGAAGGTATGTACAAGGATGAAATTCAGGGTTGCCTTAAACTTACCCAAGGAAATGTTTAGTGGCAGAAGATAATAGAACAGTAGCTACAGAGTTCTGAATGAAAAAAAAGGGGAAAGTGTTACTCAAGATCTATACATCCAGGTAAGTTATCATTCAAGCATGAAAATAGGAGACTGTCACTTTCTATATCAAAATAAAAAATAAAAGAAACTAAAACCATCAGTAGGCCTTTCTCAGAAAAGAAAAGAAACAAGCAGAGGGACAAATAAACACATCTTTTTGACAATTAAGCCAGTCAAGTAACAGATGAAGAAAGGAATTGTGAGCATCCAAACCAAATAAATATAGGCTTAGCATCTGTGGTTATGAAACTTTAAGTGAAAATGCACACATTATGTACATCAGTAATGAAGGCTTGGGGTATAAAAAAAATGTCCAAGATGTTATAGGGTGTGCTATTTCAAGTTGAAATAATTTAACCCCCCAAACTCTCAATAGTTTTTACGTTTTCCTAAATTTTGAGATATCTTAGGGAATAAGAATACCTTAAGAAGGACAAATATTTATACAAATACCATTTTAAACATTTAATTTGCTTTCCTTTTTTCTTTTAAATTCAACCAAAATAAAGTTATATTAAAAGTATAATTCATAGTATGAACCCTGTTTTAAATAAAATACCTTGCTTTCTTTTATTCTTTTTTCTTTCTTTTTCTTTCTTGCTTTCACACCTTTTCTTTCTCTTTCTTTCTGTTTTCTAAAAGCATAGCAAATCATCTAGGATGCTCTTTACTTAATGGTTAAAGTGTAATTTCCACCTTTCTTTTGTGTGCTTAAAGTTGTTCTGAGCATGTTTTTATGTTGCTTATTTTTTTAACAAAACAGTCATTATTAAAACAGAAAAAGATCTAAAATAATGCATACCAAATTTAAATATCACTATTCGTTTGAGGAAATTGGATTGAATGTTGACAGAAAGCAAGAAGAAAAAATTTTTAATTAATATTTCATAATGTATATACTACTCTAGCAAAATTATTATTAGCATAAAGTATCTATTACTAATGAAATAGAAATTGTTATTAATGATATAAAAAGTGTTTTTTAATCCTTGTGTTTTTATATTTATTTATTTTTTAATAGATCTTTATAGGAATATAATTGCTTCACAATACTGGGTCAGTTTCTGTTGCACAACAAAGCAAATCAGTCATATGCATACACATATCCTCATATCCCCTCCCTCTTGAGCCTCTCTCCCACCCTCCCTATCCCACCCCTCTAGGTCATCGCAAAGCACCGAGCTGATCTCCCTGTGCTTTGCTACTGCCAACTATTTTATATTCCGTAGTGTGTACATGTCAATGTTACTCTCACTCCACCCCAGCTTTGCCATCCCACCTCACGTCCTCAAGTCCATTCTCTATGTCTACCTCTTTATTCTTGCCCTGCAACTAGTTTTATCAGTACCTTTTTTTTTTTTAGATTCCATATATATACATTAGTATACAGTATTTGTTTTTCTCTTTCTAACTTACTCTAGGTCCATCCACCCCACTACAAATAACTCAATTTCATTTATTTTTAGGGCTGAGTAATACTTCACTGTATATATGTGCCACATCTTATCCATTCATCTGTTGATGGACATTTAGGTTGGTTCTATGTCCTGGCTATTGTAAATAGTGCTGCAATGAACATTGTGGTACATGTCTCTTTTTGAATTATGGTTTTCTCAGGGTATATGCCCAGGAGTGGGATTGCTGGGTCATATGGTAGTTCTATTTTTAGGTTTTTAAGGAACCTCCATAATGTTTTCCATAGTGGATGTATCAATTTACATTCCCATCAACAGTCCAGGAGGGTTCCCTTTTCACCACATCCTTTCCAGCATTTATTGTTTCTAGCTTTTTTGATGATGGTCATTCTGACTGGCATGAGGTGATACCTCATTGTAGTTTTGATTTGCATTTCTCTCATAATTAGTGATCTTGAGCATCTTTTCATGTGCCTCTTGACCATCTGTATGTCTTCCTTGGTGAAATGTCTGTTTAGGTCTTCTACCCATTTTATAACTGGATTGTTTATTTTTTGACATTGAGCTCTACAAGCTGTTTTTATATTTTGGAGATTAATAAGACCCCAAATAGCCAAAGCAATCTTTAGAAAGAGAAACAGAGTTGGAGGAATCAGGCTCCCTGAATTCAAACTATACCACAAAGCTACAGTAATCAAGACAGTATGGTACTGGCACAAAAACAGAATTATAGATGAACGGTACAGGATAGAATGCCCAGAGATAACTCCACACACATATGGGCACCTAATTTATGACAAATGAGGCAAGAACATACAATGGAGAAAAGACAGCCTCTTCAATAAGTGGCGCTAGGAAAACTGGACAGCTACATGTAAAGGAATGAAATTAGAACACTATCTAACACCATACACAAAAATAAACTCCAGATGGATTAAAGATCTAAATGTAAGACCAGACACTATAAAACTCCTAGAGGAAAACATAGGAAAAACACTCTTTGACATAAACCACAGCAAGGTGTTTTTTGACCCACATCCTAGAGTAATGGAAATAAAAACAAAAATTAAAAAGTGGGACTTAATTAAGCTTAAAGGCTTCTTCACAGCAAAAGAAACCATAAACAAGACAATCCTTGTGTTTCATATATTCATGAAATTGTCTGATCCCCTACAGAGACCCTCTGGAAAACCCATTGATTATACAAAGCTCAGTTTTTTTGGTTTTTTTAATAATAAGCAAGGAGGACTTCCCTGGTGGCACAGTGGTTGAGAGTCACCTGCCAATGCAGGGGACACGGGTTCGTGCCCTGGTCCGGGAAGATCACACATGCTGTGGAACAGCTAGGCCCGTGAGCCATGGCTGCTGAGCCTGCGCGTCCGGAGCCTGTGCTCCGCGATGGGAGAGTCCACAACAGTGAGAGGCCCGCGTACTGCAAAAAAACAATAAAATAAATAATAATAATAAGCAAGGAAGGTCAACATCTGATGGAGTTATCCCTATGTATTAGTTGGAGAAAGTTTAGAGAAGAGTATGCATAGAGAAGGAATTGATCATATTTTCATATTTTTGTAAACCAGGCAAGTTGCTAGATCTGTCAGAAATCCTTGAAATGTTTGAACTGGAATGAAATTTCTGTTAATTTATGTTAAAACAGGTGTTTGTGTGTAGTCTTACTTGGTTTCTGAACAACATGCTGCTAAAACGGTTTGCACTGGCATAGTATACTCCATAATTATACAGAGTTGATTTCTTGAGAATCATAGTGTTTGTTTTGTAAATTATGGTTTCTGTGCATTTTTGTCTAGCCTATATTTCATATTTTATCTTATAGCCTAGATTATCTCTGTTGAATACCTTACTTATGAAACAGAGTTCAAGTAATTACTGTCTTTTCTTCCGGCACTTTTAAACTACTAAGTGTTTTTCTTAAGCCAAAGTAACTTGTAAAATATCTCTTTGTTGAACGAGATAGTGGAGGAAAGAAAACAGTAAAGCAATATATATTTTCTGAAATATTCTCAAATTATTGTTGGGTAATTTTATTTCATTGGATTGGAATGAGCATTTACTGGGCAAAAACATGTTACTTTGTTTTTCTTTCTTAAGTAAGGGATTATATATAACAGATATAACAGTTTCCCTCTCCTTGTGCTTTTAATACGTTTATTCTATCTTTACTTTCTTATATAATCCTCAACAAATAGTTGCTTCAAGAGAAACATGTATTCAGATTATCATTGTATTAACCTAGAGGCTCAAACTAATGCTAAAAGGTAGCAACCAATTTGAGTCTTCAGCTATACTTGGACATGTGTTGTGTTGTTATAAGAAAATACAACCATATGATACGTATTTAAATAAGAAGAAAGCAATTTTTATCATATTTTACTTTTGATTAAAAATTCCATTTTGGTTATGTATGTTTTACATAGATTTCAGTTTAGTTTTTCAAGGGTGTTAGTTATAATTACTGCAGATTGATTTTTTTTTAATTTTGTAGATCTAAATAAATGCAACTATTATTTTTGGTAATGTATCTAATCCTTTGTAAAAAATGTATCTTCCTTAAAAAGTTAGATAAAATAAATATTATTTTGAGTATGTTATTTATCTTTACTCATACGAGCTCTTGTCACAAGAATCTCGTGCTTAGTAAATAGATACATTTTTATTCACATGTGAAGCAAACTACCTATTTTAGTTTAGATTTCTGTTGCACAGCCCTCTTGCTACCAACAAAACATTCTTATGCAAGCGGGGCCTTTTTACACAGCTGTAAATAAAGGCAATTTGGAGGAAATGATAACCATTGTACAGAATGGATGTTACTTTGTTACCCATGAGATAAACCCATGGCTAGTTTGTACATCTGTATATTGTGGAAGTTCCCAAAGTGACTTACAAGGTAAGTGGTTTATAACATGAAGAAGATAGTTACTAACTTCACAATCTCACTACCATCCACATTTATTTCTCTGTTTTGTTACACATCTTTGCTCTTTTATTTTCATCTCTTCTTTTTTTCCCCTCCCTTTTCTCCTTCCTTATCTTTTTGTTTTTCCTACTATATCATATATGAATTGGCTTATCATTGAAATAGTAGCAAAAAAATACATATTTTCCTTCTTAAGTGCAAAGCAACAAAATGGCTTATTTGAACTCAGGTGAAGTTGAGGAATCACTTTTCTATTTCAACTGATATCATCCGTCCTTACATTTCTGTATGTGTGGTCCTTTAAGTCTTACAACACACACCTATCTGAGCACAGAGGAGACAGTTAATTCTGTAGTATTTGAATGAGTCTAGTGGGAAGTTGAGACTGGAAGCTGTTGTTTGCAAAGTTTCTATCGCAGACTCAGGTTTCCTTCAGATCAGCTCCCTAAGAACTCACGGTAAAAATTTAGCAATGCTTTTATCTGATTCTGTTGGAATTGTACCTCTATGTTTTTTCCTCATCTAAACTATGAGCTTTTTGTGAAAATCTTACACACCATGCTCATATCTGCATCCAAATGACTAGTACAGTACCTGAACTATAAGGAAATTATTTTTGAATGAACAATTTATTTCCTATTATCATTTTGGCATCATAAGCATCAAAAAATAAAGGAAAAAAAAAACCTTAAAATACTTGAGAGGATCCTTCCCTTTAAAGTGCTCCTGGATCTGAGTTCAGAAAGCTGCTTATTTTAAATCTACTCCATGTTTTCTTAGGATTCTTGTACTATTTATTTTATCATCTTTTCAGTGAACATCCATAAGCTGGGTAGATGTCATTCAAAAGTTAAACATTCAGGAACCAAAGCATTACTCTCTTGGGCACATCTTCAAATGTCTCAATCTCATTATCACTGATTCAATACACTTAGTGAATTTCATGGAAGCAAAGAAGGGGAGTTTATCACTCAGACTCTCACTCTGGTAAAGCTTGGGCAACAGGATTATATGGCATTGAAAATATTTTATTCATTCATTCATTTATTTGCTCATTTATTTAATTTATTTTAATTCATTTACAGATGCTGCAATCTTTCTCACAGACTAGGCATACTTTGGCTTGTCAAATTACAGCAGAAAGGCAGAATTTTTTTTAGTAGAAACTTCAAAGTTTTGACAGAATCATCTTTATTTTTTTGGTAAGATTATTTAGAAATCAATTTTGTATTTGACACAGTCCTTTGTAGTAGCATAGGAAAATAGAGGGGAAAAATGGTAAGATGTATTTAAAAATCCAGTGGCAATTACTTATATGTGCTTTACAAGGAAAAGCAACTGAACTTTGACTTGTTGGTGTTCTAATAGTGAGAAAAGAGGGAAATAATGTTGAGATTTCATATAGTTAAGTTAAATGTTAATCCTGAGCATCTGAACAAGTTTTCTTGTCTTGCCATCTTACTAAAGTGACTTTTCAATAGCAAGTTCCATAGTATTAGGTATTCAGCATGATTGATTGAGCTCCATAACATGTAAAACTGATAAGAACTGCTTCTTGGTTTGAGAATTCAAAATCATTTGTTATTTTATTTACTCTTTATTTGTCCATTTGACAAGAGGTTCAATTTCTCATTCCAGTACAAAGGATTGTCCCTAAATGCAGGATTTTGAAATCAAACCAGGAGTTAATACCTTTCCCTATACCAACTGACAGAGGACTAAAATCTGAACCATCGGTTATTGGTGTAACATCCCATTCATGCTGTTCCCCCAGGGCTTAGAACTTTAATTTACAACACACTTAGTGAAAATTACATGACTACTTTAGGTGTGCTGTTGCCAGAGAACTTCCCTGTATAAGCCCTATGTGTACTGAAACCAGTCCTCTGCTGGAAAGGCTCTGGCTTTATATTAAGCTTAAGTCATTAACCTAGGCCGTTTCCCTCCTGATTCACCTTGATTGATGACATACTAACATCACTAACAAGTCTTTAATTTCTAGAGAGGAAGGAGGCAGATTGCTGAGAGTTGTAAGCATATTGATAACCTATATTCCAAGCTATGAGATTGGCGTTGCCTGGGTCTTTGGAGGTGGCATTATCAATGCGTTCACTGAAAGTGCCGGCTGTTTTCTCACCCTGCTTTTGCATAACTAGAGATGCCTCAAATTACTCTTTTAGGCATACAACTACAGTATGCTGCATGTGTTTTAACGTTTTCATATTTGTGTACATAAAGGCTGGTATGTTAAGTGACTCTTCAACAGACATACCTTTGACCTCTAACTTGGTTGTCAACTTGTGAAACATGCTATTAAAGACCTATGCACTGAAATAAAAAACTCCTTTTCAAAGGAATAAAATAATATTGTGAATTAATAGTTATCATATATATGCATAATTATATATTATAAATTTTATATTTAGTATTAATATTTAATAATTATGGTTCTCTACAGTTAACCATATTATCATGTCTCTTTTTCACTCAAAAGTCATCACGTCAGTTTTATCAAATGTAATTTAAAATAAACATAAATTGAGGATTCCTTGTCAGTCCAGTGGTTAGGACTCTGCCCTCGCTTTAACTGCCTAGGGCCCGGGTTCAATCCCTGGTCGGGGAACTAAGATCTAAGATGTCACAAGCCACACATTGGAGACAAAAAAATGATTAATTAATTAATTAATTAAGAAAAGTAAAAAAATAATTAAAAAAAGTTTTTAAATTAATTAATTAAGAAAAGTAAAAAAATATAATACTTAGAAAGTTTATGTGATTTGATTAATATGCCTCCAATTTAGGTTTGATTTGAAAGAAGTCTCATTAAAAATATACAAGAAAATATAGTAAGGTTTACATGTATAATTGCTAGCAATTGGCCTTTTATTCAGTGTGTCTTTGATGACATCATGCCATTTAGTGTTAATTGAAATCACAAGAGAAGTTTGATTGATGCCAAAGAATTCCTCCTGACAACCATGTTGCACCCCAAATCATCAGGACTAATGATTGTCATCAGTTGTAGGCTAATATGGCTAATGATCAGACTTGTGGTCATGAGAGAATGAACTATTAAGTACATTTGTATGTTCCCTGTGAAATATGACAGTATTTATAAAGTTAACATATGTTCAATATGTTCCACTTTATAAGAAAGTTCCTAATGTATGCATAATTAAGTAGTCATGACACTATATTTTGTTTCTGTAAATGGGGTTCAATTAAAATATTCCATCATCTCTTTTGGCTGATAAATCAGCATGAGAAAGACCCACTATAGGTGAAACAATAACAAATAACAAGGCCTTTTACAAAATGTTGATTAATTTAAAAATCTGTATTATAAGACTACTGTGAATCAAGCATTTAGCTCGTTTTACAGTGCTCAAGACCCAATCCCTATATTCTAATAGTTTACATTGGAAACCTGTAAAACTGTAGAACTGTAACACAATAGTACAACATGGAAGCATTGTTTAGGCAGTCATATATTTCACATGTCAAGTTAAAACAGTCGGCTAAGCTTCACATTTTATTTCCATTTGTACATTTCAAATGAAGAGCAAACTTTTGGAAGCTATGCAAATTTATAAAAGTAACATTCAAACTGGATAAATGTCACATATTTGCCTTATTCTCTCTTATGTCATTTTCATGCGGCCCTTGAAAAAGTCTAAGAAACTAAGAAATAATACATTTTGCTTTCATTTTATAAACAAAATTTTAGCACACTATGGAACATTTTTTTTCTTTTGTTTGTTCTTGAAAAATAAGTTTTAAGATTTATCTTGATCCTATTAACTTCGCAGTCATTTGTAATCTTGATTTTGCTTTTTTCTCCTCCTCTCCATTTTGTTGAAAGTGCACTTTTTGAGGTACGTCCCACAGATCTTTTTAACAAGTCCAAATAAAACTTACATTCTCAAAAACTTTACTTTCATACTACAGTTAATACTTTTGGTCATTCAGTTTTAAGTTCTTCCTACAAATATTTGTTAATTTAAATACAAGTATGATGTTTCACTCAAAGGAAGATCAAGAGTGAACTAATGAGAAGTATGACATGATGACGCAATAGAAGGTGATTTTTATACAAGTGTTTATCTTCGTAAATTTCAATTATCATCATGGCCAAAGAAGAGCTATGTAGTACATTATAGTGTTTGTATACAGGAAAAATATATTAGGTACTCTATCAATATATACTGAAAGAAGAATAAATGGGAAGGGAAGACCTCAGGAATGGCAGCAAAAGGAACTCTGAAAATATTCTTCTTTATAGAAGAAAAAATATCTGGCAACCACCATCACAATCAAATTGGCAGAACTGAAAAGTTAACTAAAGACTAAGGACAACTAGTCTTTGACAAAGTTCAACATCATCTGGTGATTAAAAACTCTCAACAAATTAGGTATAGATGGAACATACCTCAACATAATAAAAGTCTGCATTAATGTAGGTTTGTGTGGCAAACCTACATGTAACACTGTAATTAAGTGAAAGGTGAATGTTTTTCTTCTAATATCAGGAACAAGGGTACCCATTCTTGCCATTTCTATTTACTTATAATATTGGAAGCCCTAAATAGAGCAATTAGGCAAGGAAAATAAATAAAAGGTATCCAAGTTGGAAAAGAAGAAATATAATTGTCTCTATTTACAGATGACATGATAATATATGTAGAAAACTCTAAAGACTCTACCAAAAAATTGTTAGAACTGATCAGTGAATTCAGTGAAGTTGCAGGATACAAAAGCAATATACAAAAATCAGTTGTGTTTCTATACACCAATGATAAACTTTCTAAAAAAGAAAAAAAAATCCCATTTACAATAGCATCAAAATTAACATAATACTTAAGAATAAATTTATCCAAGGAGGTGAAATCTGTACACTATAAAACTATAAAATTTTGATGAAAGAATTTGAAGAAAATACAAATAAAGGGAAAGTGATCCCACCCCATGGATTGGAAGGATTAAAATTGTTGAAATATCCATACTAATCAAAACAGTCCACAGATTCAATGCATTCTCTATTAAAATTCCAATGGAAATTTTTAGAGAAATAGAGAAAATCCCAAAATATTTATAGAATCACAGAAGAATCAAGTAGTCAAATCCATCTTGATAAAGAAGAACAGAGGTAGAAGGACCATATTTCTTGATTGAAAACTATATTACAAAGTTATAGTAATTAAAAGAGCATGGTTGCTATTCGCTAAATATTTGTGCCTCCCCCAAAAATACATATGTTGAAATCCTAATGTTTAATGTGATAGTATCAAGAGGTAGAGTCTTTAGGAGGTGCTCAGATCATGGAGGTAAAAACCCTTATGCATAAGGTTAGTGATCTTATAAAAGAAACACAACAGAGTTTCCTACTCCCTTCCTCCACATGAGGTTACAAGAAGTCTGTGACCTGAAAAACAGCCTTCACCCAACCAAACTGGCACTATGATATTGGACCTCCAGCCTCCAGACTGTGAGAAATAAATTTCTGTATATTTGTAAGCCATCCAGTCTATGGTGGTTTGTTACAGTAGCCCAAACAGACTGAGGAAATAGTACTAGTATAAAAAAAAAAAAAAACAACATAGACCAATGAAACAAAAGAGTAAGCCCAGAAATTAATGCATGCCTATATGGGCCACTCATCATTTTTTTTTTTTTTTTTTTTTTTTTGCGGTACACGGGCCTCTCATTGTCATGACCTCTCCCGTTGGGAGCACAGGCTCTGGACGCACAGGCTCAGCGGCCATGGCTCACGGGCCCAGCCACTCCGCGGCATGTGGGATCTTCCGGGACTGGGGCACAAACCCATGTCCCCTGTATTGGCAGGCGGACTCTCAACCACTGTGTCACCAGGGAAGCCTGGGCCACTAATCTTTGGTGAGAGCAGTAAGAATACACAAGAGGGAAGGAATAAGCTCTTTAATGAATGGCATTGAGAAAACAGGTTTTCCACATGAAAAATAATTAAATTGGACTCTTATACCATACAAACATTAACTCAAAATAGGTTAAATACTTAAATGTAAGTCCTCCAAACATGAAACTCTAAGAAGAAAATGTAGGGGATAATATTCTTGACATTGAACTTGGCAATGGTTTTTTAGATTGACCTGAAAAGCAGAGGAAAGAAAAACTAAAATAGATAAGTAGGACTACATCAAACTTAAAAGCTTCTACACAGCAAAGAAAAAAACAGAGTGAAAGGCAACCTTCAGAATAGGAGAAAATATTTTTAAACATCTATCTGTTAAAGAGTTAATATTCAAAATATATAAGGAACTCATACCACTAAACAGCTATAAATAAAGTTAACTTGCTTAAAAATAACTTGCTTAAAAATGGACAGAGTATCCAAATAGATATTTTGCCAAGGAAGACATACAAAAGGTCAACAGGTACATGAAAAAATCCTCAGCATCACTAATCATAAGTGAAATGCACCTCAAAAGTGTAATGCGATAACACTTCACATCTGTTAGTATGGCTATTATCCAAAAGAAAAGAGATTTAAAAAATTGGGCATTGTGGTAGAGAAAAAGTACCAGCAATCTCACTTTTAGGTATGTATATATCCAATGGAAATAAAACAAAAAAACAGGATCTCAAAAAGAGATTTACATTCTCCTGTTTATTGTGGCATTATTAACAATGGCCAAGATACGGAAATAGCCTGTGTCCACTGTTAGATAAATGGATAAAGAAAATATGGCATATATATATATATATATATATATATATATATATATATGCAATATACTATCTAGCCATGAAAAAGAAGGAAATCCTGCCATTTGTTGCAACATGTATAAACCTAGAGGACATCATGTTAAGTGAACTAAGCCATATGAACAAAGACAAATACTGTGATTTCACTTATTTGTGAAATCTGAAAAACTCACAGGAGCAGAGAGTTGAATGGTGTTTGCCAGGGGATGGTGGTTAGAAAAAAATGGGAATATATTGGTGAAAAGGTACACATTTCAGTTATAAGATAAATAAATTCTGGGGATCTAATGTATAGCACAGCATTAATACTGTAATGTATTCTTGAAATTTGCTAGGAGAATAGATCTTAAATATTCTCACAACACATAAAAAATGGTAACTATGTGAAGTGATGTGTGTGTTAATTAATTATTGTAGTAATAATTTCACAATACATATGTCGATTACATTATCAGGTTGTATACCTTGAAAAAATCTATATGAATTATGTTATCCACAGGGCATTTGTCAAAACAAACAAAAAAAATCAGCAGCAATTGTTCAACATTACCACTTCTTATGGTGGCATTATAAGTTGGGAATAACAAGATCCTGATCAGAAAATATAAAAGGCAAAACTGAAGAATCAGAAGAAAATAGAGGGCTTTAGAAAGCTCTAATATATTCCTAGGACTCTGGAAAGTTATGCACATGTGCATTGCCTTGCAAATGCCCAAGAAACACCTGAGAAGACCATGCTCTTTCATCTGCAGCTGAATCTGAGCCTCTGTACAAGAAGAAATTAAAGAGTTAGGTAAGTTGTAAAATGCCTGTTGGAGTGTTGTGTGTCCAAACACACACACACACAAATTCCTCAGCAAAGACTGAGGCACTTATTGGTTCCACTTTGAAGAGAATATATCCAATCATTAGGTCACTATTAACCTAGATCTAGGAAAGACTTCAATGGCTGCACACAATAAAGGATACATACTTTTTATAGAATTAGTCCAAGAAAGTCACTGAACAAATAACAAGAAACAATAAACAGCAGCAACAATAAACGCTGGGGCCATGGGCTGAGTCCCAGAGTTACCATACTATACTATTTAAGATGCCCAGTTTTCAACAAAAAATTATGACACACAAAAAATTTAAAAAGTGTAGCTTACACACAGGAATAAACAGTCAATAAGAACTATCTTTGAGGAAGTCCTGACATGGAATTATGAGACAAAGAATTTTAAACCACTATCATAAGCATGTTCAAAAAGTAGAGGAAATTATGTCTTAAAAATAAAAGGAAAGTGTGAGAATGTTGTTTCACTAAATAAAAATATAAATAAAGCAATAAAATATATTTTAAAATAACTATATAAGTTCTGAGTTTAAAAGTAAAATAATTGAAATTTAAAATTCACAAACGGTTCAATAGCAGATTTTTGAACCAAAGCAGAAAAAATCCCCTAATACGAAGATAGATCAATTGAGATCATTTAACCAGAGAAACAAAGAGAAATAAGAATAAGAAAAAAAGACAAAACCCTCAGTGACCTCTGTGGCACCATGAAGTTTATCGACACATGAAAAATGAGATTCATAAAGGAGAGGAGTAAATGGAGTAGAAGAAATATGACTGGAAAATTTTCAATTTTAGTGAAAAGCTTTTATCTATGTCTAGGAAGCTTAACAAATGGAAAGGAGGATGAAGTTAAAGAGATATAGGCCTTGAGATCTACTGTACAGCATAGTACCTATGGTTAACAGCACTGTATTGTATGCTTAAAGAATTTTCTACGAGGGTAGATCTTATATTAAGTGTCCTCATCATAAAAAATATAATAATAATAAAGAAGACCAGAGAAAACCTGGGGCTACTGGACACATTTATCGTATAGATTGTAGTGATGGTTTCACAGATGTATACTTATCTCCAAACACATCAAGTTATATACATTAAATATGTACAGCTTTTTGTATGCCAATCATATCTAAATAAATTTGTTTAGAAAAGAAGGGCAGGCCTAGACAAGTCATAGACAAACTGTCAAAAACCAAAGAGAAAATATCTTAAAAGTAATAAGAGAAAAATGACTTTATGGTATGTGGATTTTATCTCAATAAATAAGTTATTGAGAAAAGAATGAATGTGTACAAAAGACCATACAAATAGAAAACTTTATAAAGAAAAAGTGTTTACTTGTAAGAGTTACAAATATTAATGACATTTTTTAGTAGCTCAGAATGTTATTTTCAGTGGGGATATCAATCAAAGAATGACTGAAGTACTAATCAGTTCAACTTACAATCAATAATTTCTGAATTTACCTCAGTTGTCTTTGGCTTTATAGAGATATTTACTAATTTCCTCTTGAGTGATATTCTCTTAATTAAATACTTTCCTCAGCTGTTTGAAGACTGCTCAGAAAGAGACAAAATAAATGAAAAGCAAGTAACTAACATGTTTAGAAATAGATGGAAAGAAAATGTATTTCTTTTAGAAAAGTGTTCTACTGAACTAAAAATGGAATAATGAGATTCAAGGATTTTTCCTACTACCTTACAGTATGCTATTTTTTCATGGTAAAAAGGTTTTGAATTAGTCTATTATATCATAAGCAGCAAGAAACTCTCTTTCAAAAGTACCTGGAAGCTTTTCAACATGGAAATGGAGTCTAAACATAATATTTAGAAAATAGTTGCTTTCCTCCAAATGCAACCAGAATACGTCTATCTTTTAACGACATACTGCATTAGAAGTTCCCACATTTTAGTTCAAGAAAATTTCCTTTTACAACTATATATTCTAGTAGCCTTGAGGCACAAATATGAGAGACTATTATACAGATTGAATTAATGGCCAATTCTTAAGCTGTCTTTGAAAATTCACTGGACATTCACAAAGGAAACTGTACCTTAAATTTTTTTAAGGACAAGTTCATTTTTATGAAAAATAGAGACTACTTATACTTTTGTTCAATGTTCTTATTGTGAACAGCAAAATCCTAGAGACTGCAATAACGTACTCAAAGTTTAAGGTTGAACACTGGATTAGATTTTAACATCAGACCCATGTATCTAAAAAGCCATGAAATTAAAGTAAAATAAGTATATATATATTCTTAAATTTATAAGTATTTTAAATAAGAGTTTCTGTGGTAATTAAACCCTCTTATTTCCAAAAGAGTAAATTGAGTTGAAATCTAAATATTTACTTATAGAAAATTAGAAAAAATGATTATTTCTACACCCTGGAAAAAGATGCAGAAAAATATTTTTAAAATATTCCACTTAATTTCTGGTGTTAATTTTTCACCATTGGGAGATGGTGTTGAGGCCCTTTCTCAAGTAAATGACTGTTGGGCTAGATTAGCTAATTTCAAATTTATTTACATCATGTTAAAGATATAACCATTATTTATTTATTTATTTATTTATTTATTTATTTATTTAATGTATAACATACCACCCAAACTTAGTAAATTAGCTCTTCCTCTCTGGGTTTGGAGTTATTTTGTGGAATGGTTAACACACAAAGAAGATTGAAATCAGTAAGTATGGAACCTGGTATGGTGCCTCATTCAGGAAAATGGTATAGGAAATTAAAGTCAGCCAGGACACCACATGCACTTGTTCCTTCTGTGGCTAAGCAAAAATGAGCACTCAGTGATACCTGGGGCTACACTGACATTTCCACAGTAAGAGTGAAGTCTGCCAGCAGAAGTCTTAAGGGAATTCAAAAAACAAAAAACAAAAAAACAAACAACAACAATAGAAGCTCCACTATTTGAAGAAACTGTAACATGGAATAAATGGGTTAATTTATGTAACAACATAACAACAAAAGGCTTAGTCAATTAAAGCAGCACCTATTTTATCTAGCTCATAATTCTATCAGTTGGCTACTTGTAGCCATGTGACCACAAGACCCTTAGTGCCAACAGCCACTGAAAGCTGGGAGAGGTGAGAAACAGACTTCTCCTCTACAGTCTCCAGAGGGACCATGGCCCTGCCAACTTCCAGTGAAACTGATCTTTGACATCTGACATCCAGAACTATGAGATAATAAATTATCATTGTTTCAAACTACCAAGTTTCTGGTACTCTGTTGCAGCACATTTAAACCTAGTATAGATTTTAGTACCAGGAAGTGGGGTACTTCTGTAAAAAAATACCTAAAATATGTGGAAGTGGCTTTGGGTTGGATAATACATAGAAACTGAAAGGATTTTAAGGCATATGTAGAAAAAGTCTAAATTGTTTTAAAGAGAATATTAGAAATATGGATATTCAATGTAATGCTATTGAGGGCTTATAAGGAAATTAGGATTATAGTATAGAAACCCTACATCATCTCTGAGAATACATACATAATTACAAATGAAATCTTGGTAGAAATATGAAAGTTAAAGTCTCTGACTGTGAGAGCTCAGAAGGAAATGAAGACCATTATTTTGGAAACTAGAGAAAAGGGATTCTTCAACATAAAATGGCAGAAAATGTAGCTAAATTGGTGCTCTGCATTGGTGTGGACAGCAGAACTTATAAATGATGAACCTGGATTTTAAATGAGGATATTTCTCAGCAAAGTGTTGAAACTGTGGCCTGGTTCTCTTTTACTGGTTATATTAAAGTATGAGAGAAAAGAGATGGAGGGCTGGTTAGGGAAAAACAATCAGGACTCGATGATTTGGCCAAATTTCAACCTATTCAGATTGCAAAGGATGCTAAAAATTGGAGATTAACTGTTAGGAAAAACATACTATGGAGAGAAGATCAAGGGATTGTGGGACAAACTTTTGCTGGTACTGAAGAGATTAAGCATGTGATTCGTGTATCCCATCAACCTTCTCTACAGAAGCCAGGAATAGATGTGAGATTACACAGGAAAGATCTGTGGATGACTCTCTTGTGTAACAACACAAATCCCTGTGACATACATAGAGACCCAAAAGGTTTTGTTGAATGGTATACTAGCAGAAACTCTGCCAGCTTGGACTAAAAGGGACAAATACAAGGGAAAAAAAAAAAGGCAGAGATGTGAGACTTTTGAAATTCTACAGGCAGGAAATGGGCTGAGAGAACTAGTGTCTGCAAACATGTACTGCCCTTTAAGAGGAAGGACCACCATTGCATTTTGGGAAATGATAACTGTTTTCTATTTTCTTAGATCCATAAGGGGAGAGGTAATTTTCCCAAAACATTTTATACCCAGAGTTTCACTCATATCTATTGTAAGTGATTTAAATTTGCTGGAATATGTAACACTGAACTGATGACACTTAGGTGAGATTTCAGACTTAAAATTGATGATGTAATGTTTTGACATCTATGCATCTCTTCCATCTGGCTACTCCTGAGTGATACCCTTCTATAATAAACTGAGAATCTAGTAAAATGTTTCTCTGAGCTCTGTGAGTTGTTCCAACAAATTAATCGAACCCAAGGAAACCTTTGGTTTACAGACAGTTGATGAGAAGCACAGGTGACAACCTGGACTTTCAATTGGCATCTAAAGTGGAAGGCAGTCGTTAACCTGTAGAATCTAATGCTACCTCTGGGTAGTGTCAGGACTGAGATAAATGATAGAACACTGAGCTGCTGTCTGAGAATTGCTTGGTGCTATGGAAAAAACCCACCCCCACATTGGAAATTGGTCTCAGAACACATTTACTTTTGTGTCTCTCTCTCTCATTCTTCTTCTAGTATTCCTAATTATGAGTATGTTATACCTTTTGTAGTTGTCCTAGAGTCCTTGGACATTCTGTTCTGTTTTTTTTTTTTTTTTCCCAGTCTGTTCTCTTTGCTTTTTGGGTTGTCTTTATAGGTATATCTTCTAGCTCAGAATTCCTGTCTTCAGCTGTGTCCAATATACTAATAAGCCCTTCAGAAACATTATTCACTTCTGTTAGTGTTCTTTATTTCTAATATTTATTTCTGGTCTTTTCTTTGGTTTTCCATCTCTCTGCTGACATTGACCATCTATTTTTTCTACCTAACATTCCTGCCATGTCCACTTCTGATTCTTGCTCTATCTCTTCAAATTGTGTTTTTGCCTTTTGGTATGCCTTGTAATTTTTTTCTTGATAGCCAGATGTGATGTACTGGGTAAAAGGAACTGCTATAAATAGGCCTTTAGTCATATAGTGGTGAAGTGTGGGGTGATGGGGAAGCATTCTACAGCCTATGGTTAGGTCTGAGTTTTTAAGTGAGCTTATACTTTTGGACTGTGAATTTCACAAGCTTTTCTCAGTTTTTTTTTTCTTCCCATCTACTCAACCTCTTTCCTTAGGTGATAGAGGATGGCTAGAGGGAGCTAGAGTTGGATATTTCCCTTACCCCAAGTTAGTTAGGCTCTGATAATACCTGAGTAGGTTCATATCTGATTAACTAGTTTCCCTTGAGGACAGGCCTGGTAAGAAGAACAGAATGCTCTTCTGTATTTCAAAGTAGTTTCTTTTCCCCTTTTACCCTTCAGGAAGCCCAATTTCTTTGACTTTACTGTGGAAACCTGGTGGAACACTTAGTGGTGCATCTCAGAATATTGTGGGTCCTTTCCTATCACTGAGTCCCCTTGGAGTTTTATCTCAGTGTTGGCTATGCGCAACGTCCAGTGATTCATCAATTACAGTTCAAGTGTTCCTACCCCAAGCACTGACTCCAGAGTCAGTTTCCACCAGCAGTTTCCTGCTCTGGTAAGAAGTGTCTCTCTATATTCACCTCTGTCTCCCCAGTTTTGGCAGCAGTAATTTGCTCTGGGTCCTCCCCTCTCTTATGGATCCAAGAAGAGTTGTAGACTTTTCTCTCTGCTCAGATTTTTACTTGTTAAGATGGAATGGCAACTTCCAAGCCCCTAACGTGCACAGCTGATAACTGGAAGTCATGAGCTTTTTTTACAAAAATGTCATGAACTTTTTAAAATGGCAGACATGAGCTCTTTAAAAAAAATAATGTATTGCCTCTGTTTTAAGAATATTACTTTTTTACTAGTCCTTAATTTTAAGGAATTTTAATTCTTAATTATATTGCAGTGGCTTCTCTTGTTGCAGAGCACAGGCTCTGCAGGCTTCAGTAGTTGCGGCACATGGGCTCAGTAGTTGTGGCTCGCAGGGTCAGTAGTTGTGGTGCACGGGCTTAGCTGCTCCACGGCACATGGGAACTTCCTGGATGAGGGCTTGAACCCGTGTGCCCTGCATTGGCAGGCGGATTTATAACCACTGTGCCACCAGGGAAGCCCTAATTGGATACTTTAAAACTATATTTAATAAAATTATTCATCATTAAAAGCAATGCATGTTAGAATTGATCCATAGATTTTCCTATAAAATGTTAATTATGTTTTATAGTAGGACAAATCTGAGTTGTTGATGGAATGCAGGATAGGAAAGTGTTTAAAGAGCTCAGACTGTAATGTAGGAATGCCTCTAATCATCTTCTTCATCAGTAATTTCCTAGTTGCATGATATTAGATGAACTATTAACCTCTCCCTTACGAAGTTTCCCATATATAAAATGGAGTTAATGTTTCTTGTTATAATTTAATAAATCAATGTGTGTGAAGCTCTTAAAATAATTTCTGTCTAATAGTAACACATTATAAATGTTATCTATTATTTCATCATTTATTCTTTGCAAATCAGTAATAGGTATTATACAAATATTAGCTTGTATTCTTATAGAATATCTTCTGGTAGCTAACTAGTAGCATTCTTCATGAAAGGTTTCATTTACTTGATTACTTTTGTTTAGTTTGATTTAATAGTGAAATCAGTGCTTGATTTTGAACTAAAACTTTTTTAGATAAATAGAATTTTTAAGACTCTTAAATTATGTGTTTGTTTTGTATATGTGTTAAAACATGTTCAATGTGTTTACATAGAAAATGAATTCCTATTGGTTAATTAAGCCCAAACAACAATAAAAACACATTGTAACTATTTCAAGGACTACTTATGGCCAAAAATCTGTGGAATACTAAATGGAAAGAGAATGAGAAACAGCTCAGTTACCTTCCATGAAGTTTCTTATTTAAATAAGAAACTTATTTAAATAAGACCACTAGTCACTTACTACTTCCTTCCTAGCTCTTTGCTCTAACAATCACCATTCATTACATTTGAAATGATAATAAAATTTTCCTTAAAATTTGACTTTCATGGACACTTCGGATTCATATTTTGATAGAACTTCAAACGCAAGGAAAAGCAGCATGCTTGCATGTTTATGTATTACCATACGAACAGTTAATTGGTTACTTGAAAGTTATTTATTTAAATTTAGATAGGTAACATTTCAGTCATAACAGTTTTGGTATAGTTGTAATTATTACCATTATGATAATCATATAATATTGCTGTCTAACAAGTAAAGTAATCACTTTACTTGTTATGAACTACTACTTTAATGAAAGTCAAGAAGACAGTGATATAATAAATTTGGAGTGCATATAACTATAACTCTGAACCATATGGAATGCTGGAATGTACTAATTTTTGGTTTTGGAAAACAAAAAGGAAGTGAATATAACATATAAAGTAGCATGATTTTTATCACCTCCATTTAAAAAAATGCCTTGACCTACAAAAATAGCAGCTTTGAGTAAAAACATTACATGATACAGTGAGTGCTGTGAAGATGTTAACACTTTTCTGAACATACTGAAGAAAATATATCATTTCTGCACACTGAGGAATTTATGATATAATTTAAATTGTGATTGCTTCAATTGAATACAGTGAATTTGACTCAGTAAGAAAGTTCAATATATATATAATTTGACACTTTATACTTCCTAGCAGGATCTCAAATCCAGGCAAATTTTATGGTTAAATGAGCACTTAAATCAAGAGTTGTTTAATTTGTCAGAAAAAAAAAAAAGAAAAAAGTTAATCATTTTATCTAGCCCATTTTTAGAGACTAAATTTTTTCTAGTAATGTGACTTTTATAGCAAATATTATCTGCATTATCTATTTGGCTCATGAAATTTCCTCATTGTTACCAAGCAAAGGGGTCTCTGCCCACCTGGCATGTGCATAGAAGCCAATACTATGGGTATTATTTGAGGTAAAAAATTTCCCCTCTTCACATGCTTTGGCTGTATGATTTAAGGTTTTGTTCTTCTGTCTCTGAAAAATAACTCTATCTGATTAGAAACAAGATAGGGTCAGTTTGGGCTGGTTTTGCAGTGACATCATCATTAAGAATAAAAGGAAAATGTTTATGTTCATCTTTGAATAATTAATGATTTCTTTTGATTTACATGTTTTAATTTAGAAAAGTGGATGAATACTCAATAAAGAATGAGAATTAATAGTTTTGTTTTCCAGTAAAACAACATGGAAGTAAACTCTTCTTATACAGGGTATCCCCAAGGATACCCAAGGTATCCCAAGTCAATGGCATCTCAAGTCAATGCCTATTCTTCCTGTTCAGGTTTAACAGCCTATTATAGGCAAGTACAGCCCTTCCCCATTTACCACCACCTGGGTGGAGGCCTACACTGCAGACTACCTAATTGTTTTTGGAATGAAGTGTTGAGGAAGGGAGGAAGGAGAAGAAAAGGAAGAGGTAGAAGTAAACCCTTATATTTGAAATGCTATCTAGAAGTTACTTTCCCCTCTCTTGAAAAAATACTTTAAGGACCTCTTTATTACTGTTACCTTTGTGTGCACAGTAGCTCTAGATTTAAAATACCTGGAATTGTGATCTCTCAGTTTTATGATCCTTTTCATGAACTTTAAGACCTAATGATGATGATTCAATATCCCACAGAAGAGGACCTGCTGATTATAAGGAACCACAGCTTCCAAAGCACTTGACTACAAACTGATATTTGACACAAGTAATATTAATCAAATGTATTTCACTTTTATCTCCTTGAACATTTAAGAATAGACAGAAGAACATATAAATGAAAGAAGTTTTAGGGCCAGCAAAATATACTTTGATTACTTTTGGACAAAGAGTGACAGTCTAATAAAATACACCAAGGGAAAAACGCACATCAAATACAACTTTCTCCTCAATCACAATATTTTGGCTTAAGCTACTTATTGTTCTTGAACCAATTTATAATTAAAGAGTTACCTGAAAATCACAAGCATCAACTGTAAAACCATTTTCCAGGTGGCGTCTTCTATGGTTCTTGACTAAAGAACAATTTGATTCTTTCACCAATCTCATCTTCTACACTAATATTTGTTAAAGGTCTGATGTGGAGTGTAGCTCTTGGTACAAATGTTTCCCCTAGGAAGAGATTAAGAGAAAATAAGAGACGAAGCTTCAAATTTTTAGCTAGTACCCATAAGTGTTAAGTTCCTGTGTATAACAGAAGGAATTATCCAAATAGGGGCCACAGATTTGCTAATGATCAAAATTCATTTTTACCATTGATGTAGAGGATCTACGTAAATGATAAAGCAAAAACATATAGTTACTATATTCTCTACGATAGCATTTAAGAGCTTGGTAGGCAACATGCTAGCTATTTAAAAGATAATGCCACCTCTGTGTCAAAAAAAAAAAGTGCTATATTGGGATGATAACCTTGCAGATGTCTTTAATATTTCAGCAATTGTATTAAGCAAAAACAAATTTTTTTAAAACCAAAATAATGTACTTCAAAATTTAAATTATTTATAAAAGAAATAAAAAATGATTCAGCATACATTTTTTTCACTTGAGAAACTAGTATTTTTCTTTCAAGTCCAAAATGAAAAATTTCATGTGTGTTTTACAGTTTTATTCCATGAATTTTAATTGCATTAATTTGTAGGCTATACAATTCTAGGCTTGCTAGAATTGAATTCTAGGCTTGCTAGAATTGTATCTATCTCTTAATGGAAATATCTATCTTTTAATGAAACTATTGTTTAATTGTTAAACTTTTGAATAATTTTAGAATATAATTTATAGATGCAGTGATATAATTTATTATTTCAACCAATTTAATATTAGTTGCAAATCATTTTCTATCACATAATACGTTGAAGATAAAATCCTTTCCTTGAAAGAGATGCTCTTACTCCTTCAATTTGTTCATGTTAAAAATAAATGGTAAAATTTGGTATTTTTTTCTTTTCTTTTTCTAAATTTTTTAACTGAGATGAACCGATAATAATGAGTGAATGAAATGTCGAGGACTTGAGACACATTTACATACAAGAGATGTTTTGTGAAAGTCTGTGTCCCTTAAAAGGGCAAATGATTCTAAAGCAAATAAACCACCTCGTGATTTTGATTTAAAATATTCCATTTAAAGTCAGTGCATTAGCGAAGAAACAGAATTGCCAAGGACATCAATTAAACATTACAGAGTATTATAGTTAAAGATAAAATAAGTTATGTGTTACAGTAAATATGTATTACTGCTAGCAAAATAACTATAGTTCTTTGAAAAAAGTTAATTTATAAGCACACTCCAATCACACAAAATTAATGGATTGAAAAGTTTACCTCTTTTCTATTCAAGTGAATTTATCATGAAAGAATAGCCAATATTAAACCCGTTAATAAGCTGGGTATTAATATCACAGGACAATAGAAAACGAACCATCTTAAGACTAGCATGAATCATAGCCATATGAAGGCTGATATTTGCACTAAAAAGCACAATACCAATGCAGAGTCAACTAAACATTTTTGACCACGTGCTGCATATTTTGAGTAAGGCTGTGCTTATTTAGTTTTGCATGAGGCTCTATGCCTTATATTTGTATTTTTGTAATAATTTTATTTATATACAATATTGAAAGCCTCATTTTATTTTATTTCATGTTAAAAGAGATGATCATATGCCGAAAGAGATTATCAGTGGCTTTACACAGTAAAGTTTTAGTAAATTATCATGGCACTAAAGTTGTATGCATAAAAATGTAACATTAAAGAAGAGACTCATTGTAGTTGAGGCACTAGCTGGGTTGCATTTTGAAACTGCCTTCCATTTATTTTAGCACACATAGAATATAGGCTATCTTTATACTTCATATTTTTTGCTAATATATTTCTGGCTATGTGCTGAATTACATTTTTCTGTTTTTGAAAAGACATGCATTGAAAAACATTACATAACATGCTGAATACTTACCTATTCCAAAAGGCTCAAAAGTAATAATAACACACTTTTAAGATTTGAATGCTACTGAGCTAAGTTAAAAAAACTGCTTGCCTTAAAACTGATTATTCACTACAATGGATTTAAGGAATTTTGAAATATCACATTAATTTTTATAAATTATTGTATTGTCTAGATACTCACAAATCTTTTACAATGGAATGCATATTTTTCTAAAGTGATTTTCAGCAGCTAGAACATTCATAAAATGTTTTTGCTGAAATCCAGGATAATAACATGGGTTTTGAATAATTCTGAAAATGTTTAGTACATGCAAACATAGAAAAAAGGACTTTATATAATAAATGGTCACAATTCTGATACTGATTGAAAGGAATTCACTTTACATAGTTGTGATGTCACATAGTCTCTAACCTTTCAAAATCTGGATAAGATAAAACAGTTTTACCTATCCTGGAGATATGGCTCAGAGCAAGATATTTCATATTTCATGAATCATTAAGTGAAACACTGAAACAAAATCATCAAATATGATATAGAAATGCAGAGTTAAGGAAACCAAAAGAAGTGTCCATGACTGGTCCAAGATTTCTTAGATAATTGATTTTACTAATGTGTATTAAAAATTTCTTAGATGGATTTGCATATGCTGTGTTCCAGAATAATATGATAAAGTAGACTATTATCTTTTGCTTCCTTTAGAAGAAGAGATTCATTGAATGCAGTATTAAAATGCTTTTGTAAGCCATTTAAAATTTCAAAGACAAAACTATCAATATTGAGGCCTTCTGATCTGAGTTGGGTGAAATATTTTAGTTTTATTTATCTATTCATTTTCCTCTTACATTGTGTTTACAGATAGTGCCACACAACTCAGATCCTGTCAAGGAAACAATAATCAAATTTCACTCCAAATGCTTACCTTTTTATTCCATTTCTAAGATCAGAGACAATATCTGGCCTTTAACATCCTCTTCAAAAACTGACTTTTCAGGCCTTCCCTGGTGGCGCAGTGGTTAGGGGTCCGCTTGGGGTCCGCCTGCTGATGCAGCGCATGTGGGTTCGTGCCCCAGTCCAGGAAGATCCCATATGCTACAGAGTGGCTGGGCCCGTGACCCATGGCCGCTGAGCCTGCGCGTCCGGATCCTGTCAGGAAAAGGCCAAAACATCAAGAGACCCGCGTACAGCAAAAAAAAAAAAAAAAAAAACTGACTTTCAAATACATACAGGAGGATTAATGCTAAATAAATAAGATTTTAACAGTAGAACACTTTAAGACTACTAAGACTACAATTTTTTTCTTTTCTTTTTTTTTTTTTGGCGGAGCACAGGCTCCGGACACGCAGGCTCAGCGGCCATGGCTCACGGGCCCAGCCACTCCGCGGCATGTGGGATCCTCCCACACCGGGGCACGAACCCGCGTCCCCTGCATCAGCAGGCGAACTCTCAGCCACTGCGCCACCAGGGAAGCCCCAAGACTGCTATTTTTTAAAAGAGAAAATATCTCCTAACTTCAATGACTCCATTTTCATGGCTCTTGAATCATTTTGTCATTTTCTTTTTTTTTTTATTTTTAACATCTTTATTGGAGTATAATTGCTTTACAATGGTGTGTTAGTTTCTGCTTTATAACAAAGTGAATCAGTTATACATATACATATGTTCCCATATCTCTTCCCTCTTGCGTCTCCCTCCCTCCCACCCTCCCTATCCCACCCCTCTAGGTGGTCAAAAAGCACCGAGCTGATCTCCCTGTGCTATGCAGCTGCTTCCCACTAGCTATCTATTTTACATTTGGTACTGTATATATGTCAGTGCCACTGTCTCACTTTGTCACAGCTTACCCTTCCCCCTCCCCATATCCTCAAGTCCATTCTCTAGTACGTCTGTATCTTTATTCCTGTCTCATCCCTAGGTTCTTCATGACTTTTTTTTTTTTTTCTTAAATTCCATATATATGTGTTAGCATACGGTATTTGTCTTTCTCTTTCTGACTCACTTCACTTGGTATGACAGACTCTAGGTCCATCCACCTCATTACAAATAGCTCAATTTCGTTTCTTTTTATGGCTGAGTAATATTCCATTGTATATATGTGCCACATCTTCTTTATCCATTCATCCGATGATGGACACTTAGGTTGTTTCCATCTCCGGGCTATTGTAAATAGAGCTGCAATGAACATTTTGGTACATGACTCTTTTTGAATTATGGTTTTCTCAGGGTAAATGCCCAGTAGTGAGATTGCTGGGTCATATGGTAGTTCTATTTGTAGTTTTTTAAGGAACTTCCATACTGTTCTCCATAGTGGCTGTACCAATTCACATTCCCACCAGCAGTGCAAGAGGATTCCTTTTTCTCCACACCCTCTCCAACATTTATTGTTTCTAGATTTATTGATGATGGCCATTCTGACTGGTATGAAATGATATCTCATTGTAGTTTTGATTTGCATTTCTCTAATTATTAATGACATTGAGCATTCTTTCATGTGTTTGTTGGCAGACTGTATGTCTTCTTTGGAGAAATGTCTATTTAGGTCATCTGACCATTTTTGGATTGGGTTATTTGTTTTTTTGTTATTGAGCTGCATGAGCTGCTTGTAAATTTTGGAGATTAATCCTTTGTCAGTTGCTTCATCTGAAAATATTTTCTCCCATTCTGAGGGTTGTCTTTTGGTCTTGTTTATGGTTTCCTTTGCTGTGCAAAAGCTTTGAAGTTTCACTAGGTCCCATTTGATTATTTTTATTTCATTTCTCTAGGAGGTGGGTCAAAAAGGATCTTGCTGTGATTTATGTCATAGAGTGTTCTGCCTATGTTTTCCTCTAAGAGTTTGATAGTTTCAGGCCTTACATTTAGGTCTTTAATCCATTTTGAGCTTATTTTTGTGTATGGTGTTAGGGATTGATCTACCCTCAAACTTTTACATGTACCTGTCCAGTTTTCCCAGCACCACTTATTGAAGAGGCTGTCCTTTCTCCACTGTATATTCCTGCCTCCTTTATCAAAGATAAGGTGACCATATGCGTGTGGGTTAATCTCTGGGCTTTCTATCCTGTTTCATTGATCTATATTTCTGTTTTTGTGCCTGTTCCATACTGTCTTGATTACTGTAGCTTTGTAGTATAGTCTGAAGTCAGGTAGCCTGATTCCTCCAGCTCCGTTTTTCATTCTCAATATTGCTTTGCCTATGCGAGGTCTTTTGTGTTTCCATACAAATTGTGAAAATTTTTGTTCTAGTTCTGTGAAAAATGCCAGTGGTAGTTTGATAGGGATTGCATTGAATCTGTAGATTTCTTTGTGTAGAAGAGTCATTTTCACAATGTTGATTCTTCCAATCCAAGAACATGGTATATCTCTCCACCTATTTGTATCATCTTTCATTTCTTTCATCAGTGTCTCATAATTTTCCGCATATAGGTCTTTTGTCTCCTTAGGTAGGTTTATTCCTAGATATTTCATTCTTTTTGTTGCAATGGTAAATGGGAGTGTTTTCTTGATTTCATTTTCAGATTTTTCATCATTAGTGTATAGGAATGCCAGAGATTTCCATGCATTAATTTTGTATCCTGCTACTTTACCAAATTCATTGATTAGCTCTAGTAGTTTCTGGTAGCATCTTTAGGATTCTCTACGTATAGTATCGTCATCTGCAAATAGTGATAGATTTACTTCTTCTTTTCCAATTTGGATTCCTTTTATTTCCTTTTCTTCTCTGATTGCTGTGGCTAAAACTTTCAAAACTATGTTGAATAAGAGTGGTGAGAGTGGGCAACCTTGTCTTGTTCCTGATCTTAGTGGAAATGTTATCAGTTTTTCATCATTAAGGGCGATGTTGTCTGTGGGTTTGTCATATATGGCCTTTATTATGTTGAGGAATGTTCCCTGTATGCCTACTTTCTGGAGGGTTTTTATCATAAATGGGTGTGCATTTTTGTCAAAAGCTTTCTCTGCATCTATTGAGATGACCATATGTTTTTTCTCTTTCAATTTGTTAATATGGTTTATCATGATGATTAATTTGCATATATTGAAGATTCCTTGCATTCCTGGAATAAACCCCACTTGATCATGGTGTATGATCCTTTTAATGTGCTGTTGGATTCTGTTTGCTAGTATTTTGCTGAGGATTTTTGCAGCTATGTTCATCAGTGACATTGGCCTGTAGTTTTCTTTCTTTGTGACATCTTTGTCTGATTTTGGTGTCAGGGTTATTGTGGCCTCATAGAATGAGTTTGGCAGTATTCCTCCCTCTGTTATATTTTGGAAGAGTTTGAGAAGGATAGTTGTTAACTTTTCTCTAAATGTTTGATAGAATTCACCTGTGAAGCCATCTGGTCCTGGGATTTTGTTTGTTGGAAGATTTTTAATCACAGTTTCAATTTCAGTGCTTGTGATTGGTCTGCTCACAATTTTTACTTCTTCCCGATTCAGTCTTGGCAGATTGTGCATTTCTAAGAATTTGTCCATTTCTCCCAGATTGTCCATTTTATTGGCATAGAGTTGCTTGTAGTAGTCTCTCATGATCTTTTGTATTTCTACAGTGTCAGTTGTTACTTCTCCTTTTTCATTTCTAATTCTATGGATTTGAGTCTTCTCCCTTTTTTCCTTGATCAGTCTGGCTAATGGTTTATCAATTTTGTTCACCTTCTCAAAGAACCAGCTTTTAGTTTTGTTGATCTTTGCTATTGTTTCCTTCATTTCTTTTTCTTTTATTTCTCATCTGATCTTTATGATTTCTTTCCTTCTGCTAACTTTGGGGTTTTAGTATTCTTCTTTCTCTAATTGTTTTAGGTGCAAGGTTAAGTTGTTTATTCGAGATGTTTCCTGTTTCTTAAGGTAGGATTGTATTCTATAAACTTCCCATTTAGAACTACTTTTGCTGCATCCCATAGATTTTGGGTCGTCGTGTCTCCATTCTCATTTGTTTCTAGGTATGTTTTGATTTCCTCTTTGATTTCTTCAGTGATCACTTCATTATTAAGTAATGTATTGTTTAGCCTCCATGCGTTTGTATTTTTTACAGATCTTTTCCTGTAATTGATATCTAGTCTCATAGCATCGTGGTCAGAAAAGATACTTGATACAATTTCAATTTTCTTAAATTTACTTAGACTTGATTTGTGACACAAGATATGATCTATCCTGGAAAATGTTCCTTGAGCACTTGAGAAAAATGTGTACTCTGTTGTTTTTCAATGTAATATCCCATAAATATCAATTAAGTCCATCTTGTTTAATGTATCATTTAAAGCTTGTGTTTCCTTATTTATTTTCATTCTGGATGATCTGTTCTTTGGTGAAAGTTGGGTGTTAAAATTCCATACTATGATTGTGTTACTATTGATTTCCCCTTTTATGGCTGTTAGTATTAGCCTTATGTATTGAAGTGCTCCTATGCTGGGTGCATAAATATTTACAAATGTTAAATCTTCCTCTTGGATTGATCCCTTGATCATTGTGTAGTGTCCTTCTTTGTCTCTTCTGATAGTCTTTATTTTAAAGTCTATTTTGTCTGATATGAGAATTGCTACTCCAGCTTTCTTTTGGTTTCCATTTGCATGCAATATCTTTTTCCATCCCCTCCTTTTCAGTCTGTATGTGTCTCTAGGTCTGAAGTGGGTCTCTTGTAGGCAGCACATATATGGGTCTTGTTTTTGTATCCATTCAGCCAGTCTGTGTCTTTTGGTGGGAGCATTTAATCCATTTACATTTAAGGTAATTATCGATATGTATGTTCCTATTCCCATTTTATTAATTGTTCTGGGTTTCTTATTGTAGGTCATTTCCTTCTCTTGTGTTTCTTGCCTAGAGAATATCCTTTAACATTTTTTGTAAAGCTGGTTTTGTGGTGCTGAACTCTCTCAGCTTTTGCTTGTCTGTAAAGATTTTAATTTCTCCATCAAATCTGAATGAGATCCTTGCTGGGTAGAGTAATCTTTGTTTTAGGTTTTTCTCCTTCATCACTTTAAATATGTCCTGCCAGTCCCTTTTGACTTGCAAAGTTTGTGCTAAAAGATCAGCTGTTAACCTTATGGGGATTCCCTTGTGTGTTATTTGTTGTTTTTCCCTTGCTGCTTTTAATATGTTTTCTTTGTATTTAATTTTTGACAGTTTGATTGATATGTGTCTTGGCGTGTTTTTCCTTGGATTTATCCTGTATGGAACTCTCTCTGCTTCCTGGGCTTGATTAATTATTTCCTTTCCCATATTAGGGAAGTTTCCAACTATAACCTCTTCAAATATTTTCTCAGTCCCTTTCTTTTTCCCTTCTTCTTCAGGAACCCCTATAATTCGAATGTTGGTGCATTTAATGTTGTCCCAGAGTTCTCTGAGGCTGTCCTCAGTTCTTTTCATTCTTTTTTCTTTATTCTGCTCTGCAGTAGTTATTTCCACTATTCTATCTTCCAGGTCACTTATCCATTCTTCTGCCTCAGTTATTCTGCTATTGATCCCTTCTAGAGTATTTTTCATTTCATTTATTGTGTTGTTCATCATTGCTTGTTTTATCTTTAGTTCTTCTAGGTCCTTGTTAAATGTTTCTTGCATTTTGTCTATTCTATTTCCAAGATTTTGGATCATCTTTACTATCATTAATCTGAATTCTTTTTCAGGTAGACTGCCTATTTCCTCTTCATCTGTTAGGTCTGGTGGGTTTTTATCTTGATCCTTCATCTGCTGTGTGTTTTCTGTTTTCTCATTTTGCTTATCTGACTGTGTTTGGGGTCTCCTTTTTGCAGGCTGCAGGTTCATAGTTCCCATTGTTTTTGGTGTCTGTCCCCAGTGGCTAAAGTTTGTTCAGTGGGTTGTGTAGGCTTCCTGGTGGAGGGGACTAGTGCCTGTGTTCTGGTGGATGAGGCTGGATCTTGTGTTTCTGGTGGGCAGTTCCACATCTGGTGGTGTGTTTTGGGGTGTCTGTGGACTTATTATTATTTTAGGCAGCCTGTCTGCTAATGGGTGGGGTTGTGTTCCTGTCTTGCTAGTTGTTTGGCATAGGGTGTCCAGCACTGTAGCTTGCTGGTCATTGAATGAAGCTCGGTGTTGGTGTTGAGATGGATCTCTGAGAGATTTTTGCCATTTGATATTCCATGGAGCTGGGAGGTCTCTTGTGGACCAGTGTCCTGAAGTTGGCTCTCCCACCTCAGATGCACAGCACTGACTCCTGACTGCAACACCACATGGCTCAGAATAAAGGGGAGAAAAAGTAGAAAGAAAGAAAGAAAGAAAAGGGATAAATAAAATAAAGTTAGGTAAAAATAAAAGTTAGGTAAAATAAAATAAAGTTATTAAAATAAAAAATAATTATAAAAGTAATTATTATTTGAAAAAAAGAAATTTTTAAAGTAAAAAAAAAAAAAAGGACAGACAGAACCCTAGGACAAATGGTGAAAGCAAAGCTATACAGACAAAATCTCACACAGAAGCATACACATGCACTCTCACAAAAAGAGGAAAAGGGGAAAAAATAATAAATCTTGCTCTCAAAGCCCACCTCCTCAATTTTGGATGATTTGTTGTCTATTCAGATATTCCACAGATGCAGGGTACATCAAGTTGATTGTGGAGCTTTAATCCACTGCTTCTGAGGCTGCTGGGAGGGATTTCCCTTTCTCTTCTTTTTTCGCACAGCTCCCGGGGTTCAGCTTCGGATTTAGCCCCACCTCTGCATGTAGGTCGCCGGAGGACGTCTGTTCTTTGCTCAGACAGGACGGGGTTAAAGGAGCAGCTGATTCTTGGGCTCTGGCTCAGTCAGGCCGCAGGGAGGGCAGGGCACGGAGTGTGGGGCGAGCCTGGGGCTGGCGGCAGAGGCCGGCATGATGTTGCACCAGCCTGAGGAGCGCCGCACCTTCTCCTGGGGAAGTTGTCCCTGGATCCCGGGACCCTGGCAGTGGCGGACTGCACAGGCTCCTGGGAGGGGAGGTGTGGATGGTGACCTGTGCTCGCACACAGGCTTCTTGGTGGTGGCAGCAGCAGCCTTAGTGTCTCATGCCCGTCTCTGGGGTCTGCGCTTTTAGCCGCGGCTTGCGCCCGTCTCTGGAGCTCCTTTAAGCAGCGCTCTTAATCCCCTCTCCTCGTGGACCAGGAAACAAAGTGGGAAGATAAAGCCGCTTGCCTCTTCGGCAGGTGCAGAATTTTCCCCGGACTCCCTCCCGGCTAGCCGTGGTGCACTAACCCCCTTTCAGGCTGTGTTCACGCCGCCAACCCCAGTCCTCTCCTGGACCTCCAACCAAAGCTCGAACCTCAGCTCCCAGCCTCGCCCACCCCGGCGGGTGAGCAGACAAGCCTCTCCAGCTGGTGAATGCTGGTCAGAACCGGTGCTCTGTGCGGGAATCTCTCCGCTTTTCCCCCCTGAACCCCTGTTGCTGAGCTCTCCTCTGCGGTTCCGAAGCTTCCCCCCTCTGCCATACACCGTCTCTGCCCACCAAGGAGTTTCTGGTGTGTGGAAACCTTTCCTCCTTCACGGCTCCGTCCCACTGGTGCAGGTGCCGTCCCTATTATTTTGTCTGTGTTTATTCTTTTTTCTTTTGCTCTACCCAGGTACGTGGTGAGTTTCTTGCCTTTTGGGATGTCTGATGTCTTCTGCCAGCGTTCAGTGGGTGTTCTGTAGGAGTTGTTCCACGTGTAGATGTATTTCTGATGTATCTGTGGGGAGGAAGGTGATCTCCGCATCTTACTCTTCCACCATCTTCCCCCTCTCTCCATTTTATCAATTTCTAAAAAAAAGTTTCTTTCAATTTCTGTCCCAATAATAATGTATTAAACATTAGCATTCCTAAATTATGACAAAATAATAAGTGAAACATTTCTCATCAAGGGTGATCTTTTACAGCTTGTTTTTTTGTTATTACTGAGTATTTTTTGTATTTACCTTTTTCTCCTTCTGTTATTTGTGTTTGTGTCTTCTGTCCACATTTTTTATTATAGTACATGTTTTTCTTATTTATTTGAAAGAGTTTATGCACCAAGTTTTTTAAATCTTTCATTGGGAGGTGGTTTTATTTCAGTTCCTGGGTATGATTCAAGGATTTATACTTGTTTTAATAAAGCCAATGTGGTCTAGGTTATTATAAAACAAACAAACAAACGAACAAAAACCCACTTCAAATCAAATCTGAGGAGTTTTTCTTTTGTTGACTGAAGGATAAATAGTATTTTGGTAAATTACTGATATACAGATGTTGCTTAGTATGTGACTTTTAGATATTAGACATTAGGGTATTCAATATATCCATTAATTGTGCCAACATATGGATACACTCATTTCATTAATTATGCTTTTTTATTATGATTCTGAATCCTGGGTGTCAATATCCAGAATTATTGAATAAAACTTAGGGAATACAATGTCATTTTATCTATAGAGAAGTGAATGCTTTTAAAAGCAAAACCATGAGAAGACTATTATGCAGAGATTTTTCTGTTAAGATAAGGACTTCCTTAATGTCTCTCTGCTCTACTCTCATGTGCTAGAAGGTATCGATGAAAAATTATATAGTTACGGGAATGGTCAAATTTTCTGTGTAGATCAAAAAGCTTTGGTATCTATCTGGTGTAGATCAATTAATTTTTAAAATTACTTTTGTATTCCATTTCACTCATAAAAGTGTCTCAGGATAATAACACTGAGATCATACTAATAATAACTCTGAGATCATACTAATGTAGGCTAAACTGTTATGACATTATAAATGAGTTTAACAAGAGCTATAGCAAATACAATGTTGGGAGTCACTTCATCAGATTTATTCTCTAGAAAGATCCCTCTGATTATATAGTGGATAATGAATTAGAGTATAGCTTGACTGAGGACCAAAAACAATCTTCTAAAAGCTAGTAAAATAATCTTAAAAATAATATGATGGATTAAACAAGATACCAAAAGTGGAGAAAGAGAGAGTTTAAAGGGTATTAAAGAATAGAAAATAAACTTAGTAATATTGGGGGGTGAGATTGGGGTGGATGATAGAAAATATTCCAAGACTATACCAGCTTCTACCATAAGTCAATTAAATTAGGGCCAAAGGAAGGGCAGAAATTATGTCAGACATATATAAATTGTGTACAAACTTACATGCCTTTGAGATGTGAAAGTGGAAAATGCAGAAGACAAATTCTGGAATTCACAAAGATTTGAAAGGTAGATATGAATTAAGAAGAATCCGGGACAAATGATTAAATAAGCCAAAGGAGAATAAAGTGAAAGAATTTTTAAGGAGAGATGAGGACAGATTAATAGTGCATACCAATTTATAAGTCCCTAACCCATTGACTATCCTTAGCAACAAACTGATTGGTTGCGATCTCAGAGGCAATGTTTTATTGAAGTGTAAAAGTCAGATTTCTCTTGTTTTAGAAGTGAATTTAAGATCAGAAAGTAAGTCGATGGATACACCAAATCTTGCTAAATTGCCTGACAAGGAATTTTGATATCCCAAATGTAAGAATAAGGATGGTGGACAGATCTGTGTTAATATTTGATGAAATTTTGCTGTGATTGACAAAGAAGGCCCTGATAGAATTGCAAGGAAAATTCTTTTGATTTGGAGGATCACAAAACAAAACAAAAACACTTCCTTGTTTCTTATGGTTTTCTAATAGAGACAGAATAAGCAACTATGGGGCTCCAATGGACCACATGTCCTGATTGCCCATTATAAACTGGAAGTTATCTCACCCACTAAGTAATAGAGTTGAATCTGTGCACCAACGCTTATGTTTTTTTTCAGTGGAAGTGTTGTAGGATCTCAGGACTCTTGAATTTTCAGAGTACATCCTGAAACACAAGTAAGTTGCATGAGCAAGGGGTACTTACTCCTGCTCTTTGTCTGCTCTTCCTTAACCTATACCTTTGACCACATTGGAATTCTTATCACCTGAAGAAGAAAAACAGCATGACTGATTTGGAAATAATTTCTCAAATAATCTGACACATCCATATGTGGAAAGCTGATAGCGTTATAGCCCCACTCAATGGTGTCTCTAATGAAAAATGGTAAAGGAAATCCTAACAATGGACAAAACTGTGAGCCGTGTGTCTGGCTGTTTAATTTTCCTGAAGGGGAAGGATGGTAGAGTTAAGTGTTTACATGCATTTTTTTGGTCAGGAATTTGGAAGAAATAAGTTTGGAAATCTCTAATACGAAAATCAAGGGAGGTACATGGATGATAGTAATGGGCTGAATGTGATGATATCTGCATAACATGTGAAAGTAACAGGGGAAGTTTTTAATGAGTACAAATAAGCTAATCTCTTGTGGATGTCCAATAGATATTTTTTGTCCCTCCTGCAAACATTGGGCTTTGCTCTGATGTGACCATGGGGAATAACAGAAGATAATCATGGGTTGAACATCTTGGACCTCTCCTCCTTAAGACTGATTTAGATGTAGCTGTTGCTGAGTAGCCAACCTGCCAACTATGAATGTTAACACTAAGCCTATTTCCTTGGGGAGTCAACCACTCGACTGGGGCTGATTACACTGAAATTCCTCCAACAGGAAAAGAAAGGAATAGATTCTTGTGTTGAGTTTGGTTACCTGCCTCGCCCCTACACTTTTGCCCCAATTTTTCTTTGTGAATTTCTATAATGTTTTATTCCATACAATTTTGCTACTGCCCAGAGAATTCATCTTAGAAAAAGTAGAACGTGCATAGAATTCACTTTTCTTGTCATGTCCTCCATAACCCATAAATATCAGGTCTGATAGAATCTGTAGAACTAATACAAGAAATTTCCTCTAGAAGACTATGTTACGGCACCAGCTATAAGACAACGTCTTGTAAGGCCAATGAATGAGACACTAAATACACGAATGAAAGAAGGCCAGACCGTAAATTGTCATAGATATAACTGACCTACAATCTCTGCACCAACCAGCCAAGTAGGCCAAACCACAGTTTTTGCTGCAACCAGTCCATAATGGTCAGGGCTTGGAAAACAGCTGCCAGTCTCCACTTTTTCCTCACTTACAAATTGGGTTGAACCAGAAAAGTCAACTGTGGTCTCCAAACACATCACTTAAGATACAATACTCCTAATTAATCTGCCTCCAGCTGCCCCCACCAACCTTCACATAGAGAATTCCTGAAACCCTCCGTCTCATCAATATAAAGCTTTCCACTCTCTTGACTGGTTTTGATTCTCTACAAAACACAAGTGATGATGGCTGACTCTGTCACTATAGAAAGTTGTGAATAACAGCCTCTGTTTTCTTTCATGTATAGGTAATGTTTGTTTTCCTGGAGGCTACACTAGACAAGGTGTTCACTGTCACCATGGATCCCAGCCTGCAATCAGACACTTTATACATGTAAGTTTTTTGTGTATTACTGGTAATGCCTTGATGAGTCTGTTGGTAATACAAATGGAGGGAAGAAGGCACATTTAAGAGATACTATTAAGATGTTACCTAATGAAAATGAATTAAATATAGCAATACCGATTTGGGTCCACAGATCTTTATTAAATAGGGAATATACAAATAAGAACAAATTATGGGGATTTCAAGGAAAAGTTTAATGTTTAAAGTGCTTATAGATGTTAGCCAGTGGACCAGAGCTTAAATAAAAGTTGTAAAAATCTGAAACGAGATTTAGAGTCCCCACTGTAACAGCTTGCAGTTGAATACATGGATGTAGATAATGTCATTCAGGTACTCTAACCCAGAAGGTATGTGGATATAAAAATGGCAAAGGTCTGAGAGATAACCTGAAGATCAACCTATAAAACACAGATGTCAGAAAAGATTGCATTAAATTAATGGAGAAAGAACATCCACAGAATAAAAGCTCAGTGAGAATGGTGCACGGAATTCAGCAAAATAGACAACTTTGAGAAAAAGAGAAGGTTGAACTCTGTCAAATGCCCCAGAAAGGATTAAATAAGATAAGAATGAGCAGGAAGATCACAATGGTATTAGTGAGCTCATATGCATTGGCGTGATGGGAAAGGATGCCAGAATATAATCGATTGAGGATTACCGATGCCACAAATGAGCAGCACCAGAAAATGGAACTTACTCTATAAAGAGGCAGGACAAAACTATAAACAGACTGCACATCTCAAAAGAGAATTTAATTCATATAATTTATGCCATACCAATAAAATGGTATTTTATACAGTTTTAAAAACTTATGTTGGACAGTAACATTTACTAATGTGGGGTTACATTAAACTATTAATAAGAAAAAAAGCAAATAGATATAGTTAGATAGATTTCTAATTTCAAAAAACAAAGTCTTTGTGAATGAGTTTACCAAAAACATTAGTAAGCAGTATTCTCTCTTTAATAAGAAATTTTTTTTATATTCATGAAAAGAATGTTGCTTATTTTCAAAACTCTATATGATGAGTATACACAAATTTTTAAAATAGAAATAAAATGAGCAAAGCATGGGATATTTAATGATGAAGGAGATAATTATAGCTGCTCTGCTTTTTTTTTTTTTTTTTTTAAAGAAGATGTTGGGGGTAGGAGTTTATTAATTTATTTTTGTTGTGTTGGGTCTTCGTTTCTGTGTGCGGGTTTTCTCTAGTTGTGGCAAGTGGGGGCCACTCTTCATCGCGGTGCGTGGGCCTCTCACTATGGCGGCCTCTCTTGTTGCGGAGCACAGGCTCCAGACACGCAGGCTCAGTAGTTGTGGCTCACGCGTCTAGTTGCTCCGCGGCATGCGGGATCCTCCCAGACCAGTGCTCGAACCTGTGTCCCCTGCATTATCAGGCAGATTCTCAACCATTGCGTCACCAGGGAAGCCCTGCTATATTTAGTAGGGAAATATGTTGCTATCGAAATAAAATTTATGTGTAAGTTTTTGGTTGATATGTTATGACAGTTGTGCAAACCACCCAAAACAGGATATAGGCTATTTCCATCGTCTAAGAAATTTTTGTCTACTGCTGTCTAGTGCATTCCTCACTTCATCCAGAGATAACCATTTTCTCAACCCTAACATCATAGATCATTTTTGTCGATATTTTTGACTTCATATAAATGGAATCATAGATTATGTACTATTTTTATCTGCCTTCTGTAGCTCAGCATAATGCTTTTGAGATTCACTTATGCTGTTATGTGTACATATAGTTCATTTTTTTATTGATGAGCAGTATTCTGATATATGGAAATACCAAAACCTGACTATTATCATACTGATATATATTTGGTTGGTTTCTAATGTTTGGCTATTATGATAAAGGATGCTGTAAACATTTTTATATAGTCCTTTTACATAAAACATTTTTTCAAAGTTGATACACAATCTTCCACTTCAATCAGCAATGCACGAGAATTTCAACTGAGCCCTTTTTGTCAACAATCAGTATTATCAGTTGTTTGTGGTGTTTTTTGTAGTCTTTGTTTCACTGACAATGTAATAATTTTGGCAATTTTTCATATACCTATTGATCATTTCTCTATCTTCTTTTGTAGAATGTCTTTCAAGTTTATTATTCATGTTTAATTAGCTCTTTTGAATATTTATTATGGATTTGTAGGAGATTTAAAAATAGTTTATATATACAATTCATTTCTGAGTATATGAAATACAGATGATGTTTTCCATATCTGTAATTTGCCTTTTCTCTCCAAAATGCTGTCTTTTCATAAGCTGGTACCTTTTATTTTCATAAAATCCAATCATCATTTTTAACAATTAAATTATCCTATGTAAAAAAATCTTATTTTACCCCAAGTTGTGAAGATAGTTTTCCCTGTAGGGGTTTCATGGTTATAGATTATCCTTTTAAGTCTATAATCCATCCTGAATTAATATTTTTATTAAGGTATATAGATGTCAAGATTATTGTTTTTTGTCTTATGACTATACAGCTGTTTCAGAATCTTTTCTTAAAAAAATATCTTTCATTCTCCGCATTAAATTGTCTCGGTGCCATTGTTAAAAATTGACCATAGACAAGCAGATCTATTTTTGGACTTTTAATTCTCTTCCATTTATCTATTTCTTTCCTCTATCTATAACACATCTCTAGATTAATATATCTTCCTTGTAAATCTTCAGATCAGGTAAAGTAAGTCTTCCAAATATGTTCTTTATATATATATAATTTTTATTATTTTAACTCTTTTAGGTCCTTGCTTTTCCATCAAGTTTTAGAATAAAAGTTTCTCAGGGGGTGGAGTGTGGGGAATTTCTGACATTTCAATTGGGAATGTGCTAAATCCATAGATAAATCCGAGGAGGTTTGAAACCTTAATAATACTGGATTTTTCAGTAAATGAACATTTATCACCCAATTAGTTTGGATCCTCTTTAAGTTATGCCTAAATGTTGTTTTGTAGTTTTTGGTAGTTTTGATAGTTTTCCATGCAGATGTCTTGGACATTTTACAGTGGATTTGTTGCTGGGTATTAGTTGTTTTCGATGATATTTTTAGATGATATTGTGTGTGTATATACATAAATTATATATGTAATTCATTTATACAAATTACGTATATAATTAATGGATATAATGTCATGCTACTATTTTTGATATGTACGTGTGCATACTATATGTATAGTATAATGTGTATATGTGTATATATGCATTTTTTATGTTATGGACAAGTATTTGCTAAAAGTTACACTTACACCTACATTGAGCAACATAAACAATATTGTCCCAGGACAAGAACAAGTAAACAGAAAATAACAACAAAATAGTTGCCTAGAGGAAGCAAGAAAATACTTCAAACAAGAAGAGGCATTGAAAATAGACAAAACGCTTAGCTATCTCTGTCAAATGGAATCTGAGGGGTCTTAGCTTTGGTTGGGTGTTTGTTTCTAAGTTCCTTCTGGGTGTAAGATATTTCACTGAATTTTTGTATTAACCTACAACACAGGATTTGGTCTGTAACCACGTCTGATAAACACAATCTGACATCCAGAACTTAATCCTGTCAAGATTTGATTTATGGCAACTGTCTTTTCTACTAGATGAGCATTCATTTTGCCCAGACCAATACAACTTAGCAGACTTCAGGGTCAATAAAATTTTCAACTTACTGTTCTCTTTTACTCAATCTCTCTCATAAACACACACACACACATACATTTTCCCCTCTCCTTTTATTATTAAAATATGAACTAAAATTAACAATATGTGAATTGTTATAGGGAGTTATAAAGGAATGCATCTCCCTAATCCCACATTTTTTCACATATAGCATTCTCAAGTACTTCCGCAATAGAGATTACATATTTTGTTTCATGTTGTCTTTAATTTTCCTTTCTTGGTGATAATTTTGTCTATGTATAAATAAAACTATAACTTAATATTCATTGTTTACTTTTCAGATACATCTCGGTAACTGACATTGAAAATTACCAAAAATGTTGTAGTAATAGACACTATATATATGTATATACATACACACACTACACACACACACACACACACACACACACACACACATTACATTCAATTAATTTTTATCAGTAAAAGATTTTACACCAGAATAAGGGGAAGTAAGTTCATAAAGAATAATAGTGTCTATTTAATTTCAAGATAGGAATCTTAAACTTTTATAAAACAAGGGGTGTTTGGAGTGTTATCAAGGATATAGCATGATGAAAATGCATTCTTCAAATGAGATATGTTTTGCGAATTTGATCTAATGAATCAATTGGGAAACAAGTAGAGGTCAGAAATATTTCAAAATTTAAACATGAGATTGTGAAGGCATTATTTTTTTGACATGGTTGCTCTATATATCTTTTCAGAGAAATGAGTGTTATTGCACTAACAAAACAAATTATGCTGCAAACATAGGTATGGAAAATATGTCTTCAACAGTGAAATATATATGATACTAGATTTTCAAAAAATACAGTATCATGTTTGGCTCAAATATTAAATAGATATCTAAAAATTTTTTTAAAGGTTGGAATATGTAGACAAAAAGAAAATTTTAAAGGTTAGCAAAATATGTCTAATGAAAGACTGGAAGGAATTCCCAGAAGATGAGTCAGAGAAAATGTAGGTATATAAATAGTTATAATACTATGACAAGCAAGTGTCTCAGATTCTAGGCATATGGATTTCCAGAATAAAAGACATAAAGAAAAAAGACCTATTCCAGACTACAACATTAGGAAATTAGGAGACTACAGATAAGAATAAGTATATTAAAACCTTTCAGAAAGGGAAAAATATCACATATCTTTATTTGGGAATCTAGAGTTTCATGTCTCAAAACTGGCAATTGTTCTTAAAAGTAAGTGAAAGAATGCTGCAAATTTTCTGAGAGAAAAAGAGAAATATGAAATTTGTAACCCAGTTAAATCATCAATCACAAAGGTCAAGTAAAAAAATTTTCAAGCATTCAAGATCTCAAAAAAATTTTATCTCCCAGGTCCCCTTTCTAAGGAAACTGCTGAAGGATGTGTTGCACCAAAACAAGTGATGGCAGTTTCCAGGTGGGTGGTGGAGGGTATTTCAGAGGTAAGGTTGGGGCTCAGTCCAGAATAGGATAAATGAATGTAGGATTCCAGGAGAGATTTCTCCAGGTAGGAAAGGTGTCTGAATATATTAAAACAATAATTTGGAGAAAGTATTAGTGATCAGTATATAGGAATAAAACAATACTTAGTTCTTAGTATCTTAGTGTCAACTAATGCAAAATATGGGAGAAATTTTAATTTAATAATAACATACTACGTGATTCAACTGTGAATGACTACCTACTATGACAAAATATACGAATTGATTTGGTCAATATTTGATTTTCCTCAATCTTGCCTCTCCCATGGCGGAGCACAGGCTTCGGACGCACAGGCTCAGCGGCCATGGCTCATGGGCCCAGCCGCTGCGCGGCATGTGGGATCTTCCTGGACCGGGGCACGAACCCGTGTCTGCTTCATCGACAGGCGGACTCTCAACCACTGCGCCACCAGGAAAGCCCGATTTTCCTCAATCTTAGCATGACATTTATGTGACGTGTGTGGTGAGGCTGGAGGACCAGGGGAAGGAGTAGAATTTTTTCTTGCCATAGTTATAAGGCAAAAGATAACACATGAATATTAAAAATTAAAATAAGCATATTATCGTATTGCTTATATGGAAATAAAACTCAGAAGAAATAGTTAAAAGTTGGCTGACCCATGATATAATAATCAAGAATATCAAAGAATGGAAGGAGATTTTCTATGGGAAAAATTAACATTTTACATTATATAATGTTGTATTTAGATGAATAAATAAAAGTTTAAAGACAACAAAAATGTTACAGATTTGTAAATGTGCAAATGAACCTCAAACATGGACAAAATAATATTTTTATAAGTGAAAATGAAACGATCAGACATGGCAAACAAAGTATCAATTTTCTCACATTATTAGGGCATATTTTTATTTTGGAATGATGGGTGAGATTTTGAGCTCTATATGAAGCACCATGGTCCAATATGAGAGCCACTTCTGTTCTAGAACATCTGCTTGTGTTCCCTCCTTACGTCACTGCTCTCATACTTCAGCTAGCTATGCTTCATAACCTACATTTTCTAGGTTTATGATACACAATCTAGGGAGAAGTGGTATATGCTGATGAAATATTTTGTTGAAAGGCATTCAGCTTTTCTCTGGAAATTACCATTATCAAGTTCACAAGGTTTTGAATGACTTTGATCTAAATCATTGATATATTTACAAGAAGAATTTAAAGTCCTCATCTCCCTGTGTGTCCCCAGCAGTGAGAGGGTCATTTCAGGACTCTTCCTTTCCAAACCAATCCCTGAACATAACGAATATTTCTTTACCTCATATTTGTCATACATCTTTTTACAACTTATCTTTCAACATTTTCTGTAAAAGAAAAAGCCATTAACTCCTGGGCAACAGCTAGATTAAATCTGATGCAAACTATGTTAATCACAACCATATTCCTAGGTCAATATTTTGATACCTTCTTAGCTCAATTTTTCTTTTTCTCTCTTTATCAGTAGTTATTTGACACATTTTATATGTATTCATGAAGGCATTTAATTATCTAATTTTTTACAACTAAGTAAATCTACCTCTCTGTCTTACACTATGATCATATTAGAAGGATTTACAGTTATAGGAGAAATGTTTTAATTATTTTCCTCTACTCTTCTAAGTTTTAACAGAGCTTCAAACAATAGCCATCAAAAAGTATGTTTGCACCTTCCTTTCATTTGTTATTCTATGTTAATTCACCTAGCACATTCTCCAAGACATAAATCTGTTTCTTCCAATCACATTGGTAACATGTTCACTTTTAAATTGCTTCAAGATTTTCACCCCTTCATACAAAAGCTGTGTAGAGAACTCTAAAGACATCAAACTATTGCCATTTCCTTCCATTGTCTCCTTTTCTTCCTACTGAATCCCATTTTAGACACTATGATGCATAGTTCAAAAAAAAAATTCTGTTGCTGCCAACTGTTAGTACAACAGGTTGATTTGCTAAGATAGATTGCATGAATCAGATGTTACCCAACCCCCAATTTTACTGATATAAAAGACGGTGCAAAATTCAAAACATAGACAAAATATTGGCTTCCTTGAGAAGTATGAAACCCATGAGAACTACCAAATTTGTCTTTTTTTCCCCTCTGCTTCACAGTGAGTTTTGGCTTTAGAATAACAACACTGCATTGGTCAAAAGAGAGACTTTTTAATGTTGGAACGTCTATGTTTTATACTCCTTAAATCACATAGGTTATCTGACTACCCCTCATTCTCCAGCCATAACTTATAAATCCATAAATGCTATGTTTATTTATAGTATGAGTATATCAGCTATCTCCAGATAAAGTAATTTTGTAGATGGAGACTCCTCTTTCCACTATTAAATACAATTAACATGTTTGTAGGCAGATCTGGTCCAAATCATTAAAATATTACTTGAAGGTATTTTCTCCTGGCTTCACTAGCAAGGAAGGAATAGCTGTAGAACTGCTGTTTCATACTTTACTCCCCACAGGCCTTTTTTTTTTTTTTCCTTGATGTAATGGAATTTGGAAAATATTTTCAAATACTCAAAACATTGGTATAAAATTAGTCGAATTATTGGTCTCTCATTCATCAAATGCCAAATATGGACTTTTGTTTGAGAGAGGAAATACGTACTCATTAAGACATGAACTCTGCAGTTATATGCTCTGGATTTGAATCCTGACTCTGACACTGACTACTTATATAACTTTGGGCAATTTCTTAATTTCTCTTACTCTAGTTACCTCATTGTCAGTTGGGGTATTAGTATCACCTAATTCATTGGTCAATATGAATATTAAATAAGTCAATGCAAATAAAGCCCTTAGGAGATGTATGACTCATTTTCACTTCAATATAACAGCTCTCATTAGCTGTCATACCCCAGCAATGTAGATCACCTTGTGTTCAAGTTTAAATAATTGCACTCATTTCTTGTACCCTGTTCATTTTCAAGTTCTTCATTTGTTCTCAGCTTTGCATTTTGGTTACTCTTATGATACATCCTTGATTTGTTTTTCATATCTTCATTTCTTCTGAGAACCACAGGTCTATACCTAAGTTTATACCCTTTTGGAACCAACCAAACCCTTTAATGACAACACCAAACCCAAACCTTAAGCTAAAATTGAAGTACTGAGTTTAAGTTAATCATTGGATAAAGATATTCTATGTTAGAAAGTGTCTTCTTCGCTTAACAATAGATTTACATTTCTCCTTATATTGCCAAGAAAAAAACAGCAAGCAGTTCATTTTTATGTTTAGAAACCAGACTCCTTTCAACTTACATATTCATTTTGGAAGATTGCCAATCTATATTAAGATAGGCACTAAATTAATTCATTTGGGTCCTGATTCAGCTGTTTGCTCAGGCAGAATTTCTGCTTCAAGTTCCATTGACTCTGAGGTCAATAAAATATTTGCATATATAAATCCTGATGAGTCAGGTCTTGAATAAGTATCTTGCAATTTCTCTGAATGCAATTCCTGCTACTGAATAGCCAAATGTATTTTGTGAAGGATTTCAAATGACTTTTTGAAAACAAGTGTGATTCACTGAGAGAGCACTTGAAATTAAATGCAAGATAAACATAATATTCTTTCAAAACACTTTTTCTTCAATTATTAACTTGTAAATAATAGTGGGTAAATTTAGTTAAAAACATCTCATACGTACATTCTGCCACTACTGATATTTGCATTTTAAACATCTTACATATATTATGTAATGCCATCACTTTTGATATCTGTGTTGAATGAATAGTAGTAAAATGAATCACTTGCTTGTTGCCTTCTAAAAGACAACACAAGATACCATTGACATCTGATGTGCCATAAAATCTGTGCTAGAGTTCTCCACATTCCATTACAAATATACCAAGATAAGACAGGGTATGTTCTAACAAGGATAATTAGAGCCTTTTCCAATATCCTCCATGGTACCAAGCCTTCTAGACAGTCAGTGCTCTCAATATATCCAAATTTGATCAGACTCAAAGAATTAATTCAAAATCATCTGAAGTACAAAATTAGAATATCAAGTAGTGAACCTGAAATAGGTCAAAGTAATCCTACTTACCATCCAGAAATGTAAGTACAAAGAAATTTACCTTGAAAATTCATACCAGCAACAGGAAAATTTTATAGGAGGTGAATGATCTAGGTTAAAAGAGATGAATAGTGTTAAGGAATGAAGTGGTCTCTTTGTATCTGGGATATATCTTAAAATTTTTACCAGTTGCTCATATACCAATCAGGGAACAGGAAGGAACTGATTTTACATTAAAACATCATCTGATGAGAATTTAATTTAAGAGACTATTTACAAAAGTGTGGATGGTGTACAGGAGATTAGGTCAGTTAAATCTTGCTGTAAAACAAAGCTCCCCGAGGTTTTGTGTCTTAAACCAACAGCCATATATACAGCTTGAAATTCTGTGTTTTGGCATTTTGGGTGGACACAGCTCAGGGGAGGGTTCTTTTGGTTTTATCTGGCTTCCCTCATTCATCTGTAGTCACCTTCCAGGGCTTGGCAGGTGGCGAGCCACTACAGGATGACCAGAAGGTCTCAACAATGTCCCTATGATCTCTCATTCACTAGTAGGCAAGACTGAGCCTTTCCCATGGTGGTTGGACAGGGCTACAAGTCAAACAGCAGAAACATGCATAGCATTTGAGAACTAAACTCAGAATTGGCTCATTGTCACTTTATTCATTTTTGCACAAAGCACTTTAAGATTTATCACCACAGAAACACTTCCTCAGTTTTTCTTTAAAGCTTTTATATTCACTGAAATTATTCAAGGGGAAGCTGCCCTTGTCCAGAGGCTATGCCAAAGTTCATGGCCATGATGGTGGCAGGTCAAGAATTTCTCAGTCTTAACAATTAACAGATTATCAAGGATTAACAGATAACAGGGAAAATCCTAAAATTAAAAAAAAAATAAAATTTGGTAAAAAATAAACAGAAAAAAAGAAGAAATAAATTAGTAAAACTAGAAATTAATGCAATGAAAATGGAAGTAATAGAAATAGAGGCATAAGGAAAAAACCCTCAGATTAAAAAATAACTGTCAAAGACAGAACAATATGAAAAAATTGGAAGTTTTGCAGCTGTATTGAACAGATTTTCCGGAACATAGAATCAAATGACAAAGATTAAAAGTTTGGGAAAAGATAAGACCCATAGGTAATCAATCAATGTTGACATTTCAACAACTGCATAAGATGCATTACAGAAAGAGGAAAACACAAAATTGAAGAGAAGAAACTCATCATTGAAATTCTGTTTTATTTTCTAGAATTACAAAGTCTTCAGATGGAGGGGACCCAGTTATTGCCCGGCAGAGTGAGTTATAAAGACCCTTTCCCAAAACCATTGTGAAAATTCTGTAATTACAAGGATAAATAATAGATTCTAGAAACATTCAGTAGCAAACCACAACAAGAGCAAGCAAACAAATAAAAACACACCTTGAAAAGAATGAGAATTAGACTGTGTTAGACTTCATAACATGCATCACAGTTGAATAAATATCTGTGCCACTCTGTTGTAAGCTACTTGAGGTTGGCAGCTTTTTTGATTATTTCATCACTATGTTAAAATAATTCACACTGTTTCTGAAGCAGCATATACCATTAGTAAATATTTATTTAAAATATCAATATTTAATCTTTGGAATGGACTTTGTCAATAGGTATGCAGTGCAGGTGTAAGAATCTTCCTAACTAGAATGTATGAAAGATTATATTTTATGATTGTACCTCTAGCTCCCATCCTTGATGCTCTTTTGCATTATAATCTTGTTATTCCTGCACTAATTGTTGGAATCTATCTTTTACTCTCTTGAACCTGTTCAGTATCTGAGATCACTTTGACCAATATAATACAGTAGAACTATCAGGTCCAGGGATAACCCTTAACTAATCTGTTTCTGCATCTTACCTCTTAAAACTCTGGAGTCATGCAGGAAGAGCCCATAGCACATATGAAAGTTTATAAATAGATTCATCCAATTATACCGCCTCTAAGGAATTCTTAACCAAGAACCAGCTATGTGAATGAACCACCAGGGAAGTTTCTGTGTTGGTGTCATAAAAGTAATTTAAAATATTTTGAAATGACATTGGTACCAGACAATTAGCAGAAGCAAGAATGACTTCAGGGAAACTGATGGAAGGTAAAAGGACACTGAGATGGGAGGCTGGAGGATGACAATATGTGTCTGTGGTGGCAGAAAATTTAGCAAAACTAATGCCTGTGATAAGATGAAAAAGAAATATTAAATTTTATGAACCTATGAATTGATCTAAAGAAATTGTTCAGGTGAACTGATTTCTTGTAGCAGTGTCTGAAAAGATGCAGCTAGAGATAAACTAACAATAAAAACTTTCAATATTTTAGCAAATCTTATAGGACATATAGAGGGACTAATAGAGTCTTTCCACTCACCTAAATATTCTTAAGGTAAAAAATGATCTGAGATAAAGACTCAAATTCAGGACTTACAAGTAAAATGTGGCCTCAGAGTAATTTTGAAATGAAGTATGTAGCTGTGAGACCCTTGGCTAAGGTCCCAAAAGGATATAAGATGATTCCTTATAAACCTTTGTGAGACAAATTTTCTTTTAAGAATAGTAGAGGCATGAAAAAACCTATATATATATATATATATATATATATATATATATATATGAATCACTTTGCTGTACCCCTGAAACTAACATGACATTGTAAATCAACTATACTTCAATAAAAAATAAAATATAAAATGAAGTGTTCCATGGGAGTTGTGTCAACACTCTTTACTTGGGTACCCATTAAAGACTGATGACTGTCGCTACTGATACTGGTAATCATATCTAAGGTCTATTTTGTTTGAAGATGAACTTTTAAAATAATGTGACCAATAAACATGATGCCTAATACAAAGAAAAAGAAAGAATAGTAAGGGCATGCATGCTTTTGCGTGCTCTCTGATTGATAAAGTGACTTCTAAATGATCTTAAATACATGCCTAATATACTCTCCAAGATTTATTTCCAAAATGGTTTCTCAAAATCTTAAGGAGGTTGCCCTGCAGCACCATAGTTTGAGGGGATTTGAATTTTTGTTTAACAGAGCCAACTACCAGAATATCCGTAGGATACCCACAATTCTCTTTTTAAGGGAATTGTACTAAGCAGAAGCACATTGGTATGGAGTGGAAAATACAAGCGTGGTCAATATCAAAAAATAAGCTTAGGATCCACAACATCCTGAAAGTAAGAAGTCTGAGAAAGCTACCTAGATACAAATATAGGCATTTTTTTAATTGAAAGAAAGAGTAACTAAGAGTGTGGGATAAATGCTCAAAGAACAAAGTCTAGAGCCATGAAGAAAACTCCCACAAAGCAGGACTAATCTCTAATCAAGAATCTAACAATATATACTGAGCTAGATTTCAGTATTTCTATGAAACAGTGACAACCTAGTTTTTTACATTCCTCCCCCCTTTTAAAGGAAATTTTCCTTGAAGTTATTCTTTCCTTGTACTACCATGAATGTTGGAGGGGACCAGCTTTATTATTTTCCCTTTTGTTCACAAATCTTTAGATTGAAAAGAACCATATTTGAGTGAAACTTTACTCTCAACAGGGTCTGATTTAAATTTCAAGATTCTGGACATCAAGTTGATGTCAACAAAATCATATACTGATTCGCCCATAAACAATCATTTATTTCTCTCATAGTTCTGGAGGCTGGGAAGTCCAAGATCAAGGCATCAGCCAGTTTGGGGTCTGGTAAGGACTTACTTCCTGGTTTATAGATGACTATCTTTCTGCTGTGTCCTCACATGGCAGGAAGGACTAGGCAGCTCCGTGTGGTCTCCTTTATAAAAGCACTAATCCCATTCATGAGGACTCCACCATCTCAACCCAATTACCTCCCAAATGTTCCACTACCTAAAACCATCATATTGGGCATTAGGCTTCAACATATTGATTTTGGGGGAACACAAACATTCAGACCATAGCATATAGGATGAGAGTTTAAGACTCTTGGGAGATGGGGTAAAAGCATATTGTATATGAGAGTATTGAGAATTGTCGTAGCCAGAAGGTAGGCTGTGGAAGATTGTGTTTTCCAAATATCCATATCATATGCTCTTCAATACAATTTGCCACCTTCTCTGTCAAGAGACAGATTCTCTGTATCTAGCTCTTTGAAGTTGTCTGAGCCCTGAAAATATTTTAACCAATGTGTGTTTTGCCAGCACTTTAAGGGCATGGAAGTTTCCATTTCCTTCCTTGTACTGAGCCATGCTGTGAGAAACCCAAGACATATAGAGAGACTCTATGTAGACACTTGATTTGATAGTCCTTCAGCATCAACTAGCATCAACTGTGAGTCAAGCCAATGAGCCATTTTGGAATTTCCAGTATAACTGAACACAGAATACATTTTGTGTGGTTCTGGAGATATAGATTCATGAAATAAAACAATGAGAAATAAAGTTTAAAAAAAGGATACTGTCAAACTATGGAAAATCTAATAACTTTGATAATAATTCTTTACATATTATATTTCCTGGAATAAAACGAAAGATTTTTAAAAATTATTTATTATTATTATTTTTATTATGACATGAATGACACTATATTTGTGGAAAACAACACTATGAGTGTTATAACTGATGAAGAATCCCTTAAATCTGAATAAGAAATGGATGACTGTACAAAGTTAAAGGAATGATTGTTGGGGAAAAAGAGAGACTGGAAATCGAGACTGGTTTCTATCATTGGTGTCAAAGTGTATAATGATATCAGTAAGATCAATTTTTCTCAGATTTAAAAGAAGAATTATCAGATTAACACTTCCTTGAGGTGCCTGTTAAAATGCCGTTTTCTGAGTCTCATTGCAAAAATATTTATTTAGAATAACTACTGGTCAACTTCTGTAATATTTGAAAAATACTGTCATAGGGGATGTAGGAGAGAAATACACATTAAACTGCAAGGATTGTGTTCATATTCAGACTTTCTGAATTTAAAGAAGTAGCAAATGCATGAAGTGTCTAAAATAAGGTGAAATAAGGACTAGGACTAGAGTTTTAATAGCTGTTGTGGCTGTAGATCAATATTTAGAAGATACTTAATATGTGTATCAAACTCTTAGGTATGACCTTGTGGTAAAGATACTTCCTTTTATCCTACAGTTTTTTGTTTTTTTTTTCTCAATTTTATGAATATTGTTTTTTTTTAAATGGAGGAAACAGCTTTAACCTCCTTTAAGTACTTTTGAAAGAAAAATGCATTTTCTGCTAAATTATGACACTAAATTATTTTCCTTTTTTAATTATAAATCTTAAAATATAATGGATCTGTTATGGCTTAAAGGAAGTTGGAAATTAGAAATTAATGGTTATAGCAACAAAAAGAATAAAATACCTAGGAATAAACCTACCTAAGGAGACAAAAGACCTGTGTGCAGAAAACTAGAAGACACTGATGAAAGAAATCAAAGATGTTACAAACAGATGGAGAGATATACTATGTTCTTGGATTGGAAGAATCAACACTGTGAAAATGACTATATGGCCCAAAGTAATCTACAGATTCAGTGAAATTCCTATCAAACTACCAATGGCATTTTTCAGAGAAATAGAACAAAAATTTTCATAGTTTGCATGGAAACACAAAAGACCACGAATAGCCAAAACAATCTTGAGAAAGAAAAATGGAGCTGGAGGAATCAGACTACCTGACTTTGGACTATACTACAAAGCTACAGTAAACAAGACAGTATGGTACTGGCACAAAAACAGAAAGATAGATCAATGGAACAGGATAGAAAGCCCAGAGATAAACCCATGCACATATGGTCACCTTATCTTTGATAAAGGAGGCAAGAATATACGATGGAGAAAAGACAGCCTCTTCAATAAGTGGTGCTGGGAAAACTGAACAGCTACATGTAAAAGAATGAAATTAGAACACTCCCTAACACCATACACAAAAATAAACTCAAAATGGATTAAAGACCTAAATGTAAGGCCAGACACTATAAAACTCTTGGAGGAAAACATAGGCAGAACACTCTATGACATAAATCACAGCAAGATCCTTTTTGACCCACCTCCTAGAGAAATGGAAATAAAACAAAGATAAACAAATGAGACCTAACGAAATTTAAGTTTTGCACAGCAAAGGAAACCATAAACAAGACAAAAAGACAACCCTCATAATCGGAGAAAATATTTGCAAATGAAACAACAGACAAAGGATTTATCTCCAAAATATACAAGCAGCTCATGCAGCTCAATATCAAAAAAAACAAACAAACAACCCAATCCAAAAATGGGCAGAAGACCTAAAGAGACATTTCTCCAAAGAAGATATACAGATTGCCAACCAACACATGAAAGGATGCTCAACATCACTAATCATTAGAGAAATGCAAATCAAAACTACAATGAGGTATCACCTCACACCAGTTAGAATGGGCATCATCAGAAAATCTACAAACAACAAATGCTGGAGAGGGTGTGGAGAAAAGGGAACCCTCTTGCACTGTTGGTGGGAATGTAAATTGATACAACCACTATGCAGAACAGTATGGAGGTTCCTCAAAACTCTAAAAATAGAACTACCCTATGACCCAGCAATCCCACTCCTCAGCATATACCCAGAGAAAACCATAATTCAAAAGGAGTCATGTCCCACAATGTTCATTGCAGCTCTATTTACAATAACCAGGACATGGAAGCAACCTAAGTGTCCATCAACAGATGAATGGATAAAGAAGATGTGGCACATATATACAATGGAATATTACTCAGCCATAAAAGAAATGAAATTGAGTTATTTGTAGTGAGGTGGATGGACCTAGAGTCTGTCATTCAGAGTGAGGTAAGTCAGAAAGAGAAAAACAAATACTGTATGCTAACACATATATATGGAATCTGAAAAAAACAAAACAAAAATGGTTCTGAAGAACCTAGGGGCAGGACAGGAATAGAGACGCAGACATAGAGAATGGAAGTGAGGACACGGGGAGGGGGAAGGGTAAGCTGGGACGAAGTGAGAGAGTGGCATGGACATATATACACTACCAAATGTAAAATAGATAGCTAGTAGGAAGAAGCTGCATAGCACAGGGAGATCAGCTCGATGCTTTCTGACCACCTAGTGGGGTGGGATAGGGAGGGTGGGAGGGAGGGAGAAGCAAGAGGGAGGAGATATGGGGATATATGTATAAGTATAGCTGGTTCACTTTGTTATAAATCAGAAACTAACACACCATTGTAAAGCAATTATACTCCAATAAAGATGTTAAACACCAATAAAGATGTTTAAAAAAAGGAAATTAATGGTTATGTGTCCTTTGCATTGTTTTATAATATCTAGTCTCCTATTTGGAAAATTGCAGTGATACAAAGAGAGAGAGAGAGAGAGAGAGAGAAGAGTATAAATAGGAGACAGTATTTAACTTTGCTTTTTCTTCCTTACCAGAGAAAAAAGCTAAACAATCACTGTGTTGAAAATTCACTTGTTTTCTAAGAGTTTAGGGAAAAGGACAAGCCCATGGAGAACAATGTATGTCCATACTATTTTCACAAATGCCTCTATTTCTAGGTATGGAGTGTAGGCAAAGGAAGAATGATAAAAAGCAAGAATTTGTTTTTCTTTTCCTTTTTTTCAAAAGGATAATGTGACCATATGTCTCCACATTTGTGTATGCATGGAAATCTATCATCAATTTCAAAATTATTAACTTAATAAAAGATCCCATACTATTAAGGGTTAGATTGGTACACTCATTCACAATTTTTTTCCTTATAGTTAGCATATCCATTTTCAATTTTCCAAATAAAATTGAGAGCAATATTTTATTTGACTATTGAAAAATTCCCAGGAATCAGAAACTCATCCTAGGGTATATATTTTGCTTCAATTTTTCAAATGTATTTTTAAGGGCATGCACATATATAAAAAGTAAAGATATAAGAAGTTATGTTTTACTATAAACACTAGGTTTTATTATCAGGAAATTTTCCCAAGATATATAGAAAACTTTCAGTCAGAAACTCTGAAAAAAACATAAATAAATGTTTTTTTCCCACTTTTTTAGTTAAATCATGATAATTTGGGTCAGAAAATATAAAAACATATTTACATTTCTCAGATTATTTCTCTTCCTATTTTATTAACACTCAAATTACTTTGACCAAATTAGTAACCCCTAGATTCTAAATAGGACAATTATTCTGTTTGCTATTTGTTTATTGCTAGGTCTATTAACAAGCGTGATGTTGAGAGAAACTAAATCTTTTTGTTTTTTTTAATTTTCTACTTTACTTCTTCCATAATGGGCACGGTAGTTTCTTCTAGTTCCCATGAGCATCAAAAATAATTGAATATGCTTTTTCCAGAGAAAATGTTAAACTTAGACCAACACAAAAAGATTTAGTTATTCCAGGAAAAGAGAATTTAAAAATACTTTAGACATTTTATGCACAATTTTCAAAAATTACTGCAGTAAATATTTGATGTTTGTAGATACCACTTTCAAGCAAAATGCCACTGTGTTCTTATTGTTGTCTAGTTTGATATGCTTTAAAACATTCAAGTCTATAATGGTCTTGGAATATTTTTTGGTGACTATTTTGATAAATACTGTGGAGTGCATTATTACTTTACCCACCATTAACCAACTTGAGGAAATTTGTTTTCATTCAAAAAAATGTCACCTCTTGCTGTTTTAAAATCTGCCTTTATCACATACTCAACTTATAAAATTATTTAATTCTGTTTCTAAATGAAATAGTCTATTAATATATCTTCTTTTTCTTATGCCAGGATTCTCCTTTTTCTCATTACTGTGTCTATGTACATGTAAATATATAAATCAGTGTTAATCACATTTCTTAAATCACTTTATTAAAAATTGCTTGTTTTTACTTACTTTTTAAAAATAAATTTTATTTTTAGAACAGTTTGAGATTCACAGCAAAGCTGAATGGAAAATACATAGAGATTTTATATAACCCTAACCCAACCCCACATACAGGTCCCCAGCCATCAACATCTAACATCAGAGGGGTACATTTATTGGAATCAATGAATCTACATTGATTATCATTATCACACAAAGTCGATTACCATAGAGTTTACTATCAATGTTGTACATTTTCTAGGTTTGGATAAATGTATAATGACATATATCTACAATTATAGGATTGCATAGAATAATTTTACTGCCCTAAAAATTCACTGTGCTGTGCCTATTCACCACCCACCCTGATCCTGGAAAGCACTGACTTTTTACTCTCTCCACAGTTTTGCCTTTTTCAGAATGTCATATGATTGGAATCACAAACTTAGTAATGTGCATTTAAAGATCTCCCATGTCTTTTCAAGGGTTGATAACTCATTTCTTTTTAATATGCAGTAATATTCCATTGTTCATTTTACCACAGTTTATCCATCAATTTGCATACTGAAGGACATCTTAGTTGTTTCCAAGTTTTGGCAATTATGAATAAAGCCACTATAAACATCAGTGTGCATGTTTTTGTGTGGACATATGCTTTCAGCTATTTTGGGTAAGTGCCAAAGAGCAGAATACCGAATAATATAGTTAAAATATGTTTAGTTTTTAAAGGAACCTCCAAACTGTCTTCCAAAGTGGCTGTACCATTTTGCATTCCCACCAGCAATAAGTTGAGAGTTCTCCTTACTCCCAAACCTAACCAGCATTTCGATGTTGTCAATGTTCCAGATTTTGGCTACTTTAATAGGTGTGTAGTGGTATCTCGTTTTAATTTGCAATTCCCTAATGACATATGATGTGGACCATCTTTTCACACTCCTATTTGTCATCTGTATATCTTCTTTGGTGTAGTGTCTGGTAAGATATTTGGCCCATTTATTAATTGGGTTGTTCATTTTCTTATTGTTGAGTTTTAAGAGTTCTTTGCATATTTTGGATAACAGTACTTTATCATAAAACTTTATTGCAAATATTTTCTCCCACTCTCTGACTTGCATTCTCACTCAGTTGACAGTATATTTTTCAAAGCAGAAGTTTGTAATTTTAATAAAATTCAGCTTATCAATTCCTTCTTTCACGGATCTTGCCTTTGGTGGTGTATCTAAAAAGTAATTGCCAAATCCAAGGTCATCTAGATTTTTCTTATGTTATCTTCTAGGAGTTTTATAGTTTAGCATTTGACATTTAGGGCTATGGTTTATTCTGAGTTAGTTTTTGTGAAAAATGTAATGTCTGTATCTAGATTCATTTTTATTATGTGGACTTTCAGCTGTTCCAGGACCATTTGTTGAAAAGACTATCTTTTCTCCATTGTATTGCCTTTGCTCCTTTGTCAAAGGTCTATTTCTGGGTGTGCTGTTCTTGTTCATTGATTTATTTGTCGATTCTTTCACCAAGAACACATTTTTTTGATTACTATAGCTTTATAGTAAAGTCAGATGGTGTCAGCCCTCTTTGTTTTTCTCTTTCAATATTGGGTTAGCTATTGTGGATCTTTTGCCTCTCTATATAAACTTTATAATTGCTTTCTCAATACCCACAAAATAACTAATTGGGATTTTGATTGGAGCTGCATTGAATCTATAGATCAATTTGGGAAGGACTCACATCTTGACAAACTTAAAATGAAATATACAATCACGTTAACACTTCCAGCCTCCCATTAGGACTTAAAATGAATCGTGTTTACCTATACAGTATTTTGAGAAGGATTTGCCTCTTTTCATTTTGTCTATTTAAAACTTCGGCTGGCTCTTAATGTATCTAAACAATCCTTTGTGTCTACAACAAACTTTGTCATTCTATTCACGCACATTTTGTTAAGTCATATTACTTTTCTAACTAACTTTGGTGTTATTTTAGGAATAGGGAAGTACTTTATGCATCGCTTACCATTTTCTGCATTCTTAAATGGTATATATATAGTATAGGGGCATTTACCTCTTGAAAAGTTTAAAAATCATAAGTTAAACATTCTGTGTCCTGGGTCTTTTAATGATTTTCTATAATAGTTTGGTGGTTTTTACACCTTCATTATCTATTCCGAACCCCAGACATATATAGACCAATAGGCAGCTCATAGAAGAAATTAGCTTATTGTCTAATTTACAGTTAATATCAACAGGGGAAGTAGATGAAGTTGAGTGTATCCAGATCTAGCTGTGTCTCTTCCAGGTACATGGCTTCCTTCCAGGTACTGCTACTCTGCTCACTAGAAACAGTGTTGTCTAGAAGACCTTCTGGCCTCAGACCAACAGACACTTTTCTGAACCATGAAACCTGATGTGTATGTGAATCCCCTACAGATCCCAGCACTGGTCTTGATTTCCCACAAGACACAAATTTACTCACGTTGTGGGACTTTATTCAGACACTATTAAGTGCTGTCATCAGATAGAGTGTCTAGAGCGAGGTGCTTTCCTTTGCATCCAAACTTTGCTATTTATTGGTTAAGGTGCCTTGGGAAGCTTACTGCAGATCTTTGTGTCTCAGTTTCGTCCTCTGTAAAATGGGACTTAAATGCATTAATAGGCATCAAATACTTAATACTGTGTTTGACAACCAGCAGGCACTAAAAGCAATTATTATTACTATTACTTCACTGACTGAGTCAATATAACACAGAGTTGAGTGAGAAAAGAAAGAATAGAACGTGAGAGATAAAGGTACAAGATGATCTCTTACAGGGAAATTAGATGAAACCGAAACTCTCCCATTTTCTTAGTCTTCGTGACAGAAATATGCTGATATGTATTAAAAAAAAACACAAACTCTACGCTATATATAGAATGGATAAACAACAAGGTCCTATTGTATAGAAAACTATATTCAATATCCTGTGATAAACCATAATGGCAAAGAATATGAAAGAAATCACTGAATCACCTTGCTGTACAGTAGAAAAAGACACAACATTGTAAATCAACTATACTTCAATAAAATAATTTTTAAAAAATCCTCTATGATACTCTTGTCTCAATAATTCTAATTTTTTTGTTCATGCTAAAACATATTTTATCAAAAAAATTTACAGCAGTATTATGAAAATAAGGCATGTTTCCAACAATAGGGAAATAGTTAAACCAAGTATCGCATATAAATAAGATGGACTCTCTGGCCAAATTTAGAAATTATACCTTAAATAGAATTTAATGACAGAAAATATTGATATTATAATGTTAAATATGTAAATTATGAGAATCTAAAGTTATACATAGCATTAAAGTCCACAAATATTCATGAATATGGATACATATGTGAAGAAAAAAATAGTGAAAGTTGTTTCAGAAAACCTCTTGTTAAATCCTTTTCCATAAACTAGAAATCTTGTCATTCATAACACATTTCATGACTTTTCCCCAGTCTCTTTGGAAAAAAATAGGACGAAGAAATCATGAATGCTACTCATTATTGTTTTCAGGTAAGTCCCAGCAAGATCCATGTGTAACTTTCTCCAATACATGAATTTCAAATTATTGTTATAAATTGAACATGACATGCTTTCATTGTTCTGTGAGAAATCACTGTGTAAAAATTGTGCCAGCTTGCTGTTGAATGCTGATTCTAAATAACACAGAAGGCCCTGCTCATTTAATTTTTTGCAAATGGGTAATGAGGTTATGATTGATTCTTATCACTGCCAATCACTTCTCCTTTAGACTGTAAGAATGTCCAACTACATACAAATCTGGTAGTTGATGGGTAGTTACTGGCAAATGCTTTGTATCTACCCCGTAAACTTTGGGGAGAAAAGTCCACTTCTGATATAACTCAGTCTTAAAAGAGGATGGAGGGCTTCCCTGGTGGCGCAGTTGTTGAGAGTCCGTATGCCGATACAGAGGACGCGGGTTCGTGCCCCGGTCCGGGAGGATCCCACATGCCGCGGAGCGGCTGGGCCCGTGAGCCATGGACGCTGAGCCTGTGCATCCGTGAGCCTGTGCTCCACAACGGGAGAGGCCACAACAGTGAGAGGCCTGCGTACCGAAAAAAAAAAAAAAAAAAAAAGGGGATGGAAATCTCAGACAAAGGCCCAAAACCACTGAGTCAGTTCCCTAATATTAAGACAGGGTGTTTTATGCAGGAATAATTAGTTGAATAACACTAAATGTTCTTAGGGTCTCTGGGAGTACTGAAGTTTCTAACACAACACTTACTTTAAATGAACTAAAATGAGTCCTAGCCTAGAGGAGGTAGTCATTTTTCAGTTTGAAATAGTTCAGTTTCAGTTATATTTGAGTGATATGATTATAGCATCTTTATTTCCTACAGCATTAGATCCTTCTTTATATTTCCCACCATTCACTACTTCTTAGTCACTGCGAACTGGTAGATAACATAAAAATTACACACGAGTTTCAGAGGCTCGAGGTTTCTTCCTAGCTGTCATTAAAACAACCACCACTCTCTCCCCAACACCTGCCACGAATTATACGGATTATAACTTCCAAATTTTAACCTACACTGATATTCCCCATCTCCACGTTTTCTGATCTGTTGTTTTATGACTATTTATAATATAGGGACCATTTCTAAATATTTCACTGGCTGCTTTAAATGCAACTTTTCTGACATCGAGGACTGGTTGCCCTGTGTTCTTGCTAGTGTAAAGATAGAAGGCAGAGGGAAGGAACACGTGTTCTTTTCTGTTCTTTCACAGAGACAAGACTACTGCTTTTCATGAGCCAAAATACAAGTACCTTATGGTTGTTTTCATTCAGTGTCTCTCCATTTACTTTTCTATTTATTGTATATTTTTCTGAGAGTTCAGTGTTTAAGAAAGGTAATTTTTAATTTCAGTTTTCTAGATGTTTAGTTGAAATGTAGAAAAGTCTTCATTAAGGCATATTTTAAGTTATTGCAAGCCAAAGGCCTATCTTAAAGGGACTGAATATAATTTGGAAATAAACTCAAATGTTGCCAAAACCTGGCTAAATACTTTCTATTATGATTTAAAATATCATGGCAAATTCATAAGATCAATCTGTATAAGCTAAAAGGTAATTTAACTATAAAAAGCAAATGGCTTTAGAAATTAAGCTCATAAAAATATTCAAGGCACAAATTTTAATTAGTGATACACAATTAGATCAGGAATGTGTCTGCTTTATGCTTTAGTTAGTCTTTGATACATAACCAGAAGAAGGTGATGACAAATTGGGTTGGCAATTTGTTTGAGTCCAATACCAGGAATTTAAGATAGTAGTTAACACAAGGACATCAGAAATAAATGTGTTTCTCTATCAAAAGTTTACCAGCCTGGGCTTCCCTGGTGGCACAGTGGTTGAGAGTCCGCCTGCCGATGCAGGGGACACGGGTTCGTGCCCCGGTCCGGGAAGATCCCACATGCCGCGGAGCGGCTGTGCCCGTGAGCCATGGCCGCTGAGCCTGCGCGTCTGGAGCCTGTTGCTCCGCAACGGGAGAGGCCACAATAGTGAAAGGCCCGCGTACCGCAAAAAAAAAAAAAAAAAAAAAAGTTTACCAGCCTAATGAATGGTGTACAGAAGGAGTAAAATTTGTTACATGGTGTTAGATTTTGGATTAGGTACATTTCTTTCCCTGGCTTAACTTTCCCACATATTAAAATAAAAAAGTAAGGGTTATGAAAAAATTATATAAAATTAAAGTTCAAATAATTACCAACCACTTAATTTGTATGAATTGCTGATTAATTATTTAATAAACACTCTACTTAAAAGATTTTTCTAGACATATTTTCATAGGTATTCACAAGACATGGTACCTGACTCTGTACACCATCCATTGCACTTTTATTTTTTAAGTGTATTAATACTTTCCACTGTCTACAATGATTTATTGTCACCATATCAAAGTGAAATATAACTTTTTCAAATGGAAGGCTTTGAAAATAATCAAGAAGTGTCCACGTTTTTTGAGAAAGCATTTGTTTTTGAAACTCCTTCACTGCACAATAACTGTTCATCAAGGAAGGACTTTCACAGAATAGCAGTTCTCCTCTATGATCTTTCAATACTCAGTCTCATTGGGCTCTACCATACAGAACTTTTCTCTTTTAAAACACACAAGAGATGTAAATACTTAACTGAAGCATCTTATTTCTACTACAACATGAAAATCAAAATTTGATTATTTGAATCACTTGATTCATTTAATTTAATCATTGAAACTTGGAAATTATTAAATTTATTTAATTGTTTAAGTAAAAGGTTCAATGTTCAGAATGAATATATTAGAACAATCCTCATTTCTTTTAGCTCTCCATGTCAATTACGCTGTAGACCTTAAGCCATTAGAAAAGTATGTGTCTTATATTTATGTGTGTGTGTGTGTGTGTGTGAGTGTGGTGTGTATGTGTGTACAGAAGTTTAAGCTTGGACTTCCTAATAGATGATTCTGAGACAAGGATTTGAAGGTGAGTGACTTACTGGGGACAGGATTCCAGAAATCATTAATAAGGTAGAGTGGGAGTGAGGGAGGTGCGGGAAATAAGCCACTGCAAGGGGTATTGATGAGTGGCTGACCACTGGGTGCATCTTGGGCTCCACAGAGTTGGGGACCTCTAAGAGATTGTTCAGAGCATACCTTAGTCACCACAACAAGAGATGCAAAACCAAGGATGCTTATCTACCAATTCAATTCTACCATAAATAGAGGGCTGCTTCCAGGGTCATTAACTGCCCAGCTTCTTAGTCTGACCTTCAAGCAGTCCAGAGAAAAGCCTCAGGCAGAGAAACAGGCATTTGCAGTAAGAAGACATAGTAGCGAAGAGTACCCAGGCTATAGAGGCAGGGTACTGACAGTATGTGTTAGAATTTACATGTGTAATTATACACACTGACTTTAACAGCTAACCCATATGGAAATTTAACTCCAGAGGGCAATAAAAGATATTGTAAGAAGAAGAAAAGGAAGAGCTGCTTTAATATCAAAGCAAAATTAATATAAAAAATCATCACCATGTGAATGCAATGATTTAATTATGTTTTAAAATATGAGGTTTTATATTAATTTAGTAAGAAGATTTAGTTGAACAGGAATGCATGACTAAGGAGGGAATCTGTATGGAGTCAGCTGAGTGATTAAATGAGAAACCAACCTTTATGGTAAGTGATGGCAAGACCAAGTAGAGATGTAGCGATCATATGCTGATAGCAAAAGTCTAAACACCAAATTTGTTAAATGCACTGAGATAGTTACAAGGGATTAAATCTGGATTTTATAGATTTTGCAAGAACATTTATCCTACCTCTGAGACAGACATGCTAATCATCTAGGGCCATACCATTACCCATAATTATTTTACTACTAACTTTCTCTGCATCATTGAAAAAGATACCTAATGCATCCCTAATATTCTTATTTTGAAATTATGTGGAAGCCTTTAGTGATTTCTAGTTGTCACCCTGCACTATAATTCCCTGACTATATGGATAACTTCCACATATTGTATCTCAGAATGATCTTCTATAGTTAATAAAGTAATAACAGAATCACTTAAGGGGTACAGTGGCTTGAAATGTACATTTCTCACACTCCCATTTCCTTTCTGGAATAATACAATAATGAGAAGAATCTACTAGTGGAATATAGGATATTTGAATATAGCTGTGGGTTTCTCTGAGTCCCTGGAGATGAGAGTAAGAGAAGGGCTTTTAGACTCACTCGAACGGAGCAAAAACATAAGTCTCACCACAGAGAAGGAAGCTTGTTTCAGCTCAGAGAATAGAACTAGGGAAGTAAACCTTAAATTTTATGGGTTTAGGCAAAACAAGTCTAGTGGAATTGCAGAATCATATGGTAGTGCTATATTTACTTTTTTAAGGAAACTCAGTATACTATTTTCTATAATGTCTGTCCCAATTTACATCCTCACCAACACCTTATTTCTTAGGTGTTTTGTTTTGTTTTGTTTTGATAGTAGCCATTTAGACAGGTGTGAGGTAATATCTCACATTTGTATATTTGATTTGAATTTTCCTGATGATTAAAGATATTGAGCACCATTTCATGTACCTGTTGGCTGTTTGTCTGTCTTCTTTAGAAAAATGTCTATTCAGTTCTTCTGCCCATTTTTTAATTGGATGTGTTTTTCAATAGCTTTTTTGTGAGATCAACTTGATTTAGTCATAGACTGAACAAGGGTGGCTTAGAATCCAAGAACTACCTATGCACAAAAAAACCCACCTTCCACTGAAATTCTGTTAAAAGTAAGTCATAAGTTTGACATTTTCAAGTGTGTGTACCTTCACTGAAACTGCAGTATTATAATTAAATCAGTCCATTTATAATTAAAGCCCTACAAGCTTCAGTTATTTTAGTATGTTGTTTGTTGAATAAGGAACAAATATTTCATTATGAAAAGACAGATGAATAGTGGTCCAGACCATCAAAAATAGATTTTTTCTGGGAAAATTACTGACAAAGGGTCTTGAATTTATTTGATCTATTGTCATTTTATGACCACAGATATTTTTTCAATATTATTTTTCATTCATTATATTTCATAACACTTTTATTTGTCCATAAGTTTTTATTTTTATGGTCCACTTGAAAATTATTTATGAATATTTTCAAAGGGAATTGTCTAAGCACATGAAGTTTTTTAAATCAAATGAGAAGGAATATTCATTTTGGCAAAAATTAACAAAATCCTAACCAAACTAAAGTTTCAACACATAGAAAGGCATCTTGAAACTATTTACTCCTTTGAGAGTTATTTACAAGATGATATTTAAAGGTAAATAATTTTATGCCTAAATTAATTAGATTTTTGATACTAATTTTGGTTTGTCATGGTATAATGTATATATTTTATGTTTTGAGGGTTGACTTTAAATTACTAATAGGGCTTTTAAAATAAATCTTAATGCTTTAGAAAGAGAAATTGTATTTTTCTATTAAATTTTGATCTCCCATAATAGGATCAATTACAAATAAACTCATATTAAATTTCCTCTATCAAAACTTCATATTGAATTACTAAGATTAATGAATGTGCTGGCATACATGCAAGTTTATTAGAATGGAAGTTAAAATACTAGATACAATTGAAAATAATTCATTTAGTCAAATATTTAAATTACCCTTAAAAAAATTACTTAAATTTTTTAGACAATAGTTGTATTTTATATTATCAATGCACAGTGAAATAAAACCCAAGAACATTAAATAATTTGCAATATTTTGTGTATAACACATGCACGCATTTTATTTTGGTAAGCACATTAATATACATCAATGATAAAATTTACTCTTTTAAAATATATGGATCACATCTTGCACTGTTGGTGGGAATGTAAATTGATACAGTCACTATGGAGAACAGTATGGGGGTTCCTTAAAAAACTAAAAATAGAACTATCATATGACCCAGCAATCCCACTCCTGGGCACATACCCTGAGAAAACCATAATTCAAAAAGAGTCATGTACCACAATGTTCATTGCAGCACAATTTACAATAGCTAGGACATGGAAGCAACCTAAGTGTCCATCGATAGATGAATGGATAAAGAAGATGTTGCACATATATACAATGGAATATTACTCAGCCATAAAAAGAAATTAAATTGAGTTATTTGTAATGAGGTGGATGGACCTAGAATCTGTCATACAAAGTGAAGTAAGTCAGAAAGAGAAAATCAAATACCGTATGCTAAAACATATATATGGAATCTAAAAAAAAAAAAAGCTCTAATGAACCTAGGGGCAGGAGAGGAATAAAGACACGGATATAGAGAATGGACTTGAGGACACGGGAGGGAGAAGGGTAAGCTGGGACGAAGAGAGAGAGTGGCATGGACATATATACACTACCAAATGTAAAATAGATAGCTAGTGGGAAGCAACTGCATAGTACAGGGAGATCAGCTTGCTGTTTTGTGACCACCTAGAGGGGTGGGAGGGAGATGCAAGAGGGAGGGGATATGGGGATATATGTATACAAATAGATGATTCACTTTGTTATACAGCAGAAACTAACACAACATTGTAAAGCAATTATACTCCAATAAATATGTTAAAAAATAAAAACAACAACAACTAAAAATAAAATATATGGTTCAAACATTCTGAAAATATTTCTAGACTCAGAGATTCCATTTGACTAAACTTTCTATCTCACCTAGATCATGTTTATAGTTTTCAATCTCTTTAATACTATTTTCCTAATCCTTTTAAAGCACTGGAAGTACATATCAAATTGTGGACTCTAGACAATACATAAAAAGTTTTAAGGTCAAAATGAAGAGTGAGAAGAGAAAGTCTTTTCTTATAAAGAGAGTGCAGTACGTGGTTTGGTTTATTTTTTGAAGGTACGACCATCCCATTGACCTCTGACTTTGCACAATCCTTCTAAAATAGTTCAACAAATAAATACATAAAAAATGCATGAAAATATGTATATATATACAACTCATATATATGTAGAGAAGTAGATAGATATAAATATGTGTGTGAACTTTTATTACCAGGAAATTTCATATTGTAATATTCTAGACACTATACATACATTTCATTTCTCAAAGTAACCCATTAATTTTTAATATTATCTTGATACAGAGATGAGGAAACTTGGATTCAGAAAGCATCAGTAATTGAAGCTCTCATCATCCTGGACAGCTGTAGAATAATACTCTGTACGCTTCCTGTGCCCATTATCCTTTTAATTAAAATCTGCCATACAGGGCTTCCCTGGTGGCGCAGTGGTTGAGTCCGCCTGCCGATGCAGGGGACACGGGTTCGTGCCCCGGTCCAGGAAGATCCCACCTGTCGCAGGGCAGCTGGGACCGTGAGCCATGGCCGCTGAGCCTGCGCGTCTGGAGCCTGTGCTCCGCAACGGGAGAGGCCACAACAGTGAGAGGCCCGCGTACCGAAAAAAGAAAAAAGAAAAAAAAAAATCTTCCATACAACGAGGCTACCACTTTTAAGTAAAGTCGAGAACTTCTGAAATGCTTAACTCATTAAAAGAAAATCAGAAAAGTCAGTCTATTGTTAACTAAAGTCATTACTCTGAAACCAAAATAGTCGGTACTTAGGTGTATAATTTTCCCTTCGCTGTACACAAAACTATAATTCCATTGATATTGATGCTCATAAGCATTTTGCCTACCTGACATGCAGTCATAATATAATTACCTAAATAAACTTTGTGTGCTAATAGCACGTCAGCGATGAGCAGATCAAAATCTGGTGACCATGTCTTTTTTGTATATGAATTACCAAAGTGCTAAGAGCTGATTCATACCCTGCACATAATTGGTTTCATCCAAGTGTAAAGCAAAAAATCTGCAGTCAGACAAATGTGATAGGAGTTGCGTGAGGCCCAAAATGTTATTTGATATAAAAGTTTTTCCAGCAGCTCACACTGCTTTTCTCAGTGCCTGATATTTGTCATAATGTTCACAGCTATTTTGTACAAGCTTTAGAGCAAGTGCAATATAGTTGTTTTCCTAAACCAGGAATGCAACTTTCCGTGATGCTTCAGTATTTATGGTCTCTGCTTTGCATTTAGATATATAATTCATCAATTTTAAACCTGCAAATGTTATTTTGTGCTTATTCTGTCTAACACTACAATTGTTTTCTTAGCATCAAGAAATGCTGTTTTGAAAATGATATGAAATTTTAATGGTTTTGTGTCACTATTTACTGGCTGCCAAGATATGGTGCTGGGATCTGGAGCAAATGGATCTCTAGCTCAAGTTCTTTTTCTCTGTTTTCATAGTCAGGTCTATAGTCACATTTTTATTTTTCCGGTGACGTGGCAAATTTTTGGAGCTGCAAAGTTCATTTATTCAGCAGACACTGAAGTTCTGTTGACCATTTTCCATTTATGTTATTCTTCCCATCACTGATTTTATGCTATAGTGAGGCGTTCCTGAGTCCTGATCAATTTTGTGAGTTGGAATTATAATACAGCACAGTAATAACAATTTAAAAAACAACTCTAACAAATAAAAACATGAGTGTGAATTATACTAGTCTGAGATCAATTAAACTGTATAGCTGTTTTAGGGCATGAGCAGACTTTCAGGGTATGATATCATTACAGGATTCTTGTGAAAATTATTATGTGTTTCATTTCAAATGGGTGAAATGTATATAAAATAAGAATTATTTAATCACATTGCAAACCCCTAAAAATTGCAAACACTTTTTTTTTTTTTTTTTTTGTGCGGCACGTGGACCTCTCACTGTTGTGGCCTCTCCCGTTGCGGAGCACAGGCTCCGGACGCGCAAGCTCAGCGGCCATGGCTCACGGGCCCAGCCGCTCAGAGGCATGTGGGATCTTCCCGGACTGGGGCACGAACCCGTGTCCCCTGCATCGGCAGGCGGACTCAACCACTGCGCCACCAGGGAAGCCCTGCAAACCCTTTTTATACCACATCACAAAGCATTAAGTGCCACCTGCAGTCCACAGACAAAATTATGAGATCATACAGGGTACAGGCTGATTTCCATGGTGTATTAAAAGTCTATGCTTTTTCAGATTCTTTTCCATTATAGGTTATTACAAGATTTTGAATGTGGTTCCCTGTGCTATACAGTAAATTCTTGTTGTTTATCTATTTTATATAGAGAGGTGTGTATCTATTAATCCCATACTCTTAATTTATCCCACCCCACCATTTCCCCTTTGTTAGCCATACATTTGTTTTCTATATCTGTGAGGCTGCTTCTGTTTTGTAAATAAGTTAATTTCAATGAGAAAAAATCCTTCCAAAAAAGAAAGTCTGTGCTTATTCTAATATAACATGGAAGTGAAAAGTGCTTAGAAATTTTACAGCAGAAGAGAGACTCAAATTATTTACAAACTGTGTTTGTATGTGGAGGATAATATTAACATTCCATTAATGTTTATTTTTTACCATAACAACCAGTGAGAGAGTTTGCAACTTCCTTTAGACACAACTGGGAATGATACAACATGGCACAAAGGAAACCAAGATAACTCTTCATTAAGATATAATCTAGTGGGCACATAGGTGATAAATGTGTATATCGCTGCCACGGTGTGCATTACTATAAAGACAACTAACCCAAAACTTTAAGATCATCATTAAAAGATAATTACCATGATTGTTTTACTAGACAGTAAATATATATCTGAAATGACTAAACTGAGTCATCAGTTGCATACCATAATTTCATTCATATCCTTACAGTATAAAGTTCTAGCATTTGAAAACAATTAGAGCTATACATTTAAAAAAATTAGCCATGCTTCAAAACCTGCTTTCTCTCAGTAGTTATCTGAATTACCAGCTACCAAGTTTGGGATTGTCTGTGATCATGAACAAACTTAAAAGGATTATAAATTCCCAGATACTCCCTTTGGCACTTTTTAATCTGTTTGTAAAATCTTGTCCTGAATAAAAATTTTCATCCTAATTAATAGATTTACAAATCTCATAGCAAATTTCACCAGACCAATTATTTAAGGGAACAAACAAAGCAAAAAATTATAATTCACTGCTTTATTTAATATTATGCATATATTTCAAAATTAAAAATAATTCTTCAGTGATATCTTTCATGTAATATCAAACATCACCAAATAGTTTGCATGTTCCATTTACATAAAGACTTTAATTTTTTTCTTTCTTTCTTTTTAATTTATTTATTTTATTTATTTATTTTTGGCTGCATTGGGTCGTTGTTGCTGTGCACGGCTTTTCTCTAGTTGCGGTGAGCGGGGGCTACTCTTTGTTGTGGTGCGTGGGTTTCTCATTGCAGTAGCTTCTCTTGTTGCAGAGCACGGGCTCTAGGCACCCAGCTTCAGGAGTTGTGGCTCGCGGGCTTGGTTGCTCCGTGGCATGTGGGATCTTCCTGGACCAGGGCTCGAACCCCTGTCCTCTGTATTGGCAGGCGGATTCTTAACCATTGCGCCACCAGGGAAGACCTCTTTTTCTTTTTCAAGTGTGTAAAATATATTATTAGAAAAACCTAGGTCTTTTTTTCATGGGACATTGCACAAATGTTAATGTAGTTTAAATTATATTTAAATTATTTTAAAATATTCCACATAAATATTGCACATATTTTTCTTAAAACAATGTTGCAAATAGTATGCATGTCCATACACACACACACACATGCATACACACACACACACACAGACGCACACAGACACACAAAACCCACAAAAAACTGTGAAATTGTCTGGCTTCATTGGACTTTTGTGATGGCTTATAATTGGCTCATCTACACAGGAGATATTATTAGTTTACACATAAAAAATGTTTCTCTCTTTAATTGTTGTTAAATTTAATTGTTGTTAAATTGTTGTTAAGTCTAATTGTTTCTTCCTTGGGTAACCAAATGAAAGTTATATAATTAGAAACAGGTCAGTTCAAATAATGACATTCAAATACTTATTTTTCTCCTAGTGACAGTGTTTTATGGTGTTTGGGAAATGACATTTAGAAATATTCTCATATCATCACAAAGTTTAAATCATTCACTCTTTACAATTATAGTTTTTCCATATGGGTAGTGTCTTTTAATCATTTCACATTAAAAGGGAATATGTCAGTTTAATAAATATTATTGAAATGGTGTATAATAAAGACTTCAGGCAGTTTTATAGGTTCTGGACAAGAAATTATTTTCTATTTTCACTGTTCCACCTCACATGCTTGGATCAACCCAGGCTAAGTTCATTGTTGAGTAAGACTTGTATATTTTAATCTATTAGTTTGCCTATATTCAACAGTGTCTTCTGACTCCAATATAAATAGTAATGAATAAGTAAGAAGTAAATATCTTTTACAATACAGTTGGCTTTATAAAATTACAGTACTTGTTTGATTGTGTATTCCATAGCATTAGAATATTCCCTAATTACACTGTGCCTTTTAATGCCACCTATCATAGGTAACAGCTAATGAATACAATGTTTGTAAACTTTGAGATGATATTTAGATATTTAGATTTGTAGCAAAACTCTTTAGCCCTGTGTGGAAGGAACTAATCCAGGCCCCTCTCCTAGCTTCTGGTAGTCATGGTCATCTTTCCTTGTAGATGGGTATCTTCTTCCTGTATCTTTCCACATGGTATTCTCCGTGTGTGTGTGTGTGTGTGTGTGTGTGTGTGTGTGTGTATGTGTATGTATGTATGTACAAAATTTCCCCTTTCTGTAAGCATACAGTCTTATTAGATTAGGGCCCAGCCAAATGACCTCATCGTTTTTTCCAAATAAGATCACGTTAACAAGTATTTCAACATTTTTGCAGGAGAACACAACTCAATTTACAACACCCAGGAATCATAAAATATGCATGGTATGTACAAATCTCCTTCAGTTAAAGATTTTAGTGTTATCAGATACTTTGCAAGAGGAATCAGACAGACAGCAACAGGACTCTGATTGTGTTGAGAACAGAAGAACATAAAAGTATCTAACAGGTTGTCGCTGAAAAGCATGTAGCATAATCTGAGCAAACAACTAAAACTGACAGAATTTTTCAAGTTCCAATTTATGGGTTTTGTAAAGTAGGGCCAGTGGTTTGGAAAGAGCAAAAACTTACTAGGGAATATGAATTCCTAAAACAAGCAAACAAAGTCTCCCTATGAGGACAAACTCCTGTCTTGAAGTGATATTGTTAGGAGTATAATCTAACTTCGATAGGACAGAGACAATAGGGGAAAGAAGAGAGATGGAACAGATAAATAATATGTTTTGTCATGTACCACAGTGTTCATTGTAGCACTATGTACAATAGCTGGGACATGGAAGCAACCTAAGTGCCCACCGACAGATGAATGCGTAAAGAAGATGTGGCACGTATACACAATATAATATTACTCAGCCACAAAAAGAAATGAAATTGAGTTATCTGTAGTGAGGTGGATGGACCTAGAGTCTGTCATAGAGTGAAGTAAGTCAGAAAGAGAAAAGTAAATACCGTATACTAACACATATATATGGAATCTAAAAAAAAAATGTTCTGATGAACCTAGGGGCAGGACAGGAATAAAGACACAGATGTAGAGAATGGACTTGAGGTTATGGACAGTGGGAAGGGTAAGCTGGGACTAAGTGTGAGAGTAGCATTGACATATATACACTATAAAATGTAAAATAGATAGCTAGTGGGAAGCAGCTGCATGGCACAGGGAGATCAGTTCGGTGCTTTGCGACCACCTAGAGGGGTGGGATGTGGAGAGTGGGAGGGAGATGCCAGAGAGAGGAGATATGGGGATATATACATGCATACAGCTGATTCGCTTTGTTATACAGCAGAAACTAACACAACAATGTAAAGCAATTATACTCCAATAAAGATATTTAAAAAAAAATCAGTGTGAGTAGAATGCCACTCTTTACATAAAAACGCAAACCTAAAACGTAAATTAAAATAATAGTATATATAGAGGGTAATATGTTATAGAGTGGAAGCATAGAGGTTAAATTTTAGATATTTAAAAAATATTTTGTTTTCTTTTTTTTTTTTTTTTGCGATACGGGGGCCTCTCACTGTTGTGGCCTCTCCCATTGCGGAGCACAGGCTCCGGACGTGCAAGCTCAGCGGCCATGGCTTATGGGCCCAGCTGCTCCGGGACATGTGGGATCCTCCCAGACCGGGGCACGAGCCAGTGTCCCCTGCATTGGCAGGCAGACTATCAACCACTGCGCCACCAGGGAAGCCCTTCCTTTTTTTTTTTTAATACATCTTTATTGGAGTAAAATTTCTTCACAATGCTGTGTTAGTTTCTGTTGTACAACAAAGTGAATCAGCCGTATGCATACATATATCCCCATATCCCCTCCTTCTTGAGCCTCCCTCCCACCCTCCCTATCCCACCCCTCTACATCTTCGCAAAGCACCAAGCTGATCTCCCTATGCTATGCTGCTGCTTCCCACTATTATTTTACATTTGGTAGTGTATATATGTCAATGTCACTCTTACTTTGCCCCAACTTCCCTTTCCCCCGCCCCCGCTGTGTCCTCAAGTCCATTCTCTATGTCTGCATCTTTATTCCTGTCCTGCCACTAGGTTCATCAGTACCAGTTTTTTCAGATTCCGTATATATGTGTTCTTGATTTGGCTTTGGATCCATGTAAGTATTTTAGAAAAATATAAACAAAACTAATTTTCCAGAAACATCTAAAATTAAAAACTTTATGAAATTTTTAATAATTGATTCTAACAATATGATACTGTTGTAAATCCAGATGGCAGTAAAATACAAAACATTGCTCAGTGACTTAAAAATACAGTAATTTGACAAAATATCCCTAATGGAATTTACCCTATGAAAATAGCCTGTGAAAATGATAATAAACTTTTTTCAGTGATTATGTTGTTGAAGGTTATGTCTGAATCGTTATGTTGATACTGTAATGTTAATATTGTAGAATAAAGAAAACAAATAGATATAATGAAATCCAAGCTTTTTATTCATGGGAGAAAGGTGATAGTGGTGCAAGATTAAATATATTAAGTAAAAACTTTTACCATGAACTAGAATTACAAGTATGAGCTTACTATGTTTTCCATGTTTTACAAAACATACATATTTCCTAGTTTTGTCCATGGGAAATGCTCATTAGTATCCAGAGTGTGGTATATAAACTTCCCAGAAGCATTTGGAGACTTTCCAAGACTTGGATGAAAATTATTGAAGAGTCAAGAAGTACCATGTCATTTAAGAAAGCAAGGAAGCTTTCAAAGACTGCTGGGTCATGTCAAAAGGCCTCAGGCATCATCTAAAAAAGGCTCTCATAGGCAAAATTTGGAAAAATGCACATCATTATGAAGAATAAGCGCAATGGATTGACATATTAAATATATGTAAACACATTGCTATAAGGACAAAAAAAAATTCATTGCTTAACTTTGCAGGAATCTAGAGAAAGAGGAAAAGAGGGGAGAAAAAGAAAAAATAGAACAGAGTAAAAGAAGGGAGAGAGGGAGGAAGGAAAAAGAGTAAGAAAGAAACAGAATATTATCTAAGGAGTAGTCCTGACAAATATTAAGCCTGAATATGATCATATCACAACAAATTTGCAGAAATGCAGAGATTAAAGGAAAATATTAAACGACACAGTGGGAATGAGATTAGAAAATTGCAGACTGTGGGGAACTCTTGAGGACAATCAATCCAATTTTGTCAGTAAATACATTTCAAGGAAAATCATGAAATGGAATTTACAGTTAAAATAGACTAAGGAGATTGACCAAGTGACTATACGGCTTGGACTATATTTGAATTCTGATTCAAATAGGCAACTGTAAAAAAATATTTATGTGACAATTTGGAAAATTTTAACGATAATTGATATTTAATCATTTTAATGAATATTTTCAATTATTTATGTGTGAGAATCTGTGTTTGCATTGGGGGGAGGAATCTGTATCTCTTCAAGATACATACCAAAATATTTACAAAAAGTATAGGTTCATGTTTGGAATTCCTTAAAAATAATCCAGAAGTGAAATGGGTATTGGGTATCGTATAGATAAAATAATATTGGCATCAGCTGGTAGTAGTTGAAGTCAGCTGATGGGTAAATGGATATTTATTCTATTAATGTTTCTAATATTTAATAATATCTGAAATTTCTTATATCACAAAGTTGACAATATTTTTCCAGAACTATAAAAATATTTTTATTTTGAAAGTAATATACAGTTGTATGACAGGAAAAATTGTCATTATTTTAAAAGAATTGCTAATAGACACCAATGGAGAAATAAACTAATGTCTTTTGAGCCCCAGCTATATGCTAGTCATGAGACTCTATGTGTTATCATAGTCTATGATACATACACTATGGTCATGAGATTGTTGCAATTTAAACTATTCTACAATGTGGGAACTAAAATACTGAAATTTTTTGAACCAGATGGATACAAACCACATGATTTGAAGATTATCTTGGGCCAGAGCATGACATCTGCAAAGATGTTGCTCTTCTGTTATATCAAGTGATGTTTTTGTCCTATATTTGAAGTGCTAATGGATTTAAAGGGTTGCATATCTCATTTCTAAATATATGCAGATATCTATCTGAATTTTGTTCACTGGGTAATCTTTGAGTATCAGAACATCAGGGAGGAAGAAATTTTCCTCTACACTTCTAGGTTCTTCTGGCTGGCCTAAGAACTAAATTGATATGAGACAGATTAACAGCAGAAAATCAAACAAAAGTTTAATAACATACATACATGGGAGAGACCCAGGAGAACTGAGTAACTCACCAAAATGACAAACCTTCCGCTTAAACACCATCTTCAACTAAAGACAAAAATGGTTGTAGGGGTTAATGGTTTGGGACTTAAAAGATGAGAAAAACAATTTACCTAGAAATGGAAAAGCAAATGTTTGTTAAACAAACGAACAAACAAATATTTGCAGGGCCAGGCCGAGACAATGGGACACAGAGAGGAATTTTAACAAACAGACTTCACTAGGTTGCTCCCTGTCTACCACACCTAGTTCTCAATACAGTTATCCATGGTGAGGGCGCCATTCCTGGGATGGGTCCTCTATCTGCATTCCTCTAGGCAGTTAGGGAGAAGGTCAAAGTTTCTTCCTGAATCTTTTGAGCCTTGATTGTTTTCAGCTCAAGGCAAATTTTTCTCCCCTGCCAGAGTCATCTGAAAATTGTATTTCCAGGAAATAATTGAAGTAAACATAATTCAAGTTCACACTATTCCCAGTAAAAGCCATCAAAGACAGAAAAAAGAACTTTCTCACTCACACACTCTCAGTGGAAGATAAATCAGTAAAATCAGGCATTGTGAAGAATAAGTTGTCACTATATAGTAAATGTGGTAATGGGCATGCCCTTCCACTTTGAATTTCTAGTTGCATGTATGTATCCTATGTACATATATGTACAAAAATGACATGTACAATTGTAGTTGCGTTCATTGTTGAAATATTATCCATGAATAGGATAAAGATATATATATATTTGGCTTATCCAAATGAAGACTATAGAGGAATGAAAATTAATTTGATTTATATGTATAAGTACATATAAATCAAAAAATCTACAAAATCTACAAATTAATATTAAGTAAATACATACTTTGCAAAAATTTATGTAGAGAAACATACCATTTACACAGGTTTTGACTACATGCAATTAGTACTTGATACTTTTATAGCTACCTGACCATGGAAAAATGTATGAACAATGATGAAAAAGGACATATTCCAATTTAAGCATGGAGAAACTCTAGCAACATGGGAAAGGTAATAAAATCAGTGATGGATTGAAAAAAATATTTTAGTGGTGTCTGTAATACCCAGTACAGTGTTAAATAGAAAGGGAGGTCTTCCCTGGTGGCACAGTGGTTGAGAGTCCGCCTGCCGATGCGGGGGACATGGATTCATGCCCCGGTCCGGGAAGATCCCACATGCCGCAGAGCGCCTGGGCCCGTGAGCCATGGCTGCTGAGCCTGTGCGTCTGGAGCCTGTGCTCCACAACGGGAGAGGCCACAACAGTGAGAGACCCGCGTACCGCAAAAAAAAAAAAAAAAAGAAAGGGAGAGAAGACATTCTTGCTCATGATCTATTAAGTATGACGTTAACAATGGGTTTTTCAAAGGTGCCCTATATCAAGATTGAGGAAGTTCTCCTCTATTCCTATTTTTCTTAAATATTTATGTATCATGAAAGGTATTGGATTTTGTCAAATGCTTTCTCTTTTCCTATTGAGATGATCACATGTTTTTTTCTTATTAATATGATGCATTACACTACATTTTATCTTTTATTAATACAGATTATTACGTTGATTGATGTTCATATATTGAACCAATGTTGCAGGGATAAACCCTTCTTGTTTAAGGAGTCTAAACCAAATTTACATGTTGATGGAGCTTTTTACATTTGTTATTATTTACAGAGATTTTGCATCTGTATTTAGAAAGAATATTTGTCAGTAGTTCTGGTAATGTCTTTTTCTGGTTTTGGTGTCAGAGTCCTTACTCTTTTATTTTTTGGAAGATTTTTTAAAGGATTTCTTAAAGGGTTAGTCTCAATTCTTCTCTAAACATTTACTGGAATTTACCAATTACCATCTGGTCCAGGACTTTTTTGTGTGGAAATTGCTTTATTTACTAATTTAGTCTCTTTACTTGTCATAGGTCTAGTTCTTCAGATATGAGTTCCTTTATTCTTTCAAAATATTTAAATGGCTCATTTAAAATTTTATACAGTAAATTCAATGTCTGCACTTCCTCACGGACAGTTTCTATTGACTGCTTTTCCAGTGTATGACACATACTTTCTTCTTTTTTGTAGGTATTGTAATTTTATTTTGTTGAAAACAGGACGTTTCAAATAATATATTGGGGCAACTCTAGCAATCAAATCCCCTCCCACAGAACTTGTTCTTATTATCGCTATTTGTTCCTTTGGTAAGTTTTCTTAGCTAATAAAATGAATTTTGCATTCTTTGTTCTGTGGCTATTGAAGCCTGAGCTTAGAGAGCTTTGTGTTCAGCTAATGATTGGTCAGAGATTTCCTTAAAGTCTTTGAAACAATAAGTCTCTGATGCTGTGCCAAGGGGATCTTTGTGTATTTGGAAGCTCACCTTCAATATTCTGTGGACAGTTTAAAACTCTGCCTTAGTTTTCTCTTCCTGCTTGAGCAAAGCCTCATGGTTAGCCAGAAAAAAATGATGAGAAATATCTAAGGTCTAACCAGGGCATGCACACAGCCCTACGTGTGTGTGTGATATTTTAGATTTTCAGGAATATGTCAGAGCTTCTCAAAGCCCCCTATACACAGGTTTAGTGCTGAGTGTTTGGTCAGCTCTTGTTTGCCCCAACTATTACTGTATTAAGCATTTAGGCAGCTGTGATGCTCAGCAGTCATCACTGATTATTTCTGACAAATACCCAGGGGGAAAAATTGTTCATGGTGATCAAGTTCTGAGTCAGGTCAAATAAAATAAATTCTGTGGGTGGGACTTACCAGGGAACTGCCAGGCAGGTCAGATAATGTAAAAATTTTCTGCACACAGTGACTTTGTACATTTCCAAACCCATATTGCTTCCTCCAGTGTCTGCTAGGCTGCTAGGTTTCACCAGATACTGTGGTTGCAAGGCTTTTGGGCTACAAGGTCACTACAAGACTAGGTGAGAAGGTGACGGGAATAAGCCAAGTTAAAAGGCCACAAAGATCACTTTGTGTGCTTGCTTACAGATATCTAGATCTATAAATCTAGATCTATATATATATATTGTAGATATATACACAGATGTAGATGTGTACACACATACACCACAAATTCCCCTCAGAGTGTTGTAAGTCTGAGTTTAATGTTTAGAATTGTGGAAATTTTTGATATTGATAATTTTCTAGTGTTGTTATTATTTTTATGGAGGGTTGGATGTTCCAAGGTCCTTACTCCACTATTTGCACTGACATCATTCATTTCCTTTCCTTTTAAAAAGAAAACTCTATTTGATTTACTTGAGTATTTTCTGTGTCTGGTCTTGCTGACAATCGGACCTACTATAGACAGTTTTCAGTACATTGCCCACACAGTTTCTTATCTTTGATCTCTCTCTTCCTTCAAACTTCACTATAATATTTTTCTCCAAGTGATACTCTTAAAATAAGTTATTTCTCCTAACAAATAAAAATTCAATATCTGGGTTTGTTTTTGTTGCTGTTATTAACCAAGAGCATTTATTAGTACAAAAACAAAGTCACTGGGAGAAGTGAAGGCACTGGACCCTCTGGGAAATGGAGGGAAACTGGGGTTTGTTATCGAGCCTAGTCAGAAGTCTGATTTAAGAAATGAGACAGATAATTAAATTATTCTCTGTGCTCACCTAGAATCAAGTTATCATTGGAGTCAGACTTTGGAAGAAATTCTATATCAGCTACTGTAGAATAGATCATGGAGAAATCTGGGACTGCAACATGAAGTGGCATTTTTCAAAGACACTGGATAGTTTAAGAAGGAGAATGACAGCCTGGGAGGCTTATATTCTGGATGAATGCATACTAAAGCCCAGGGGCTTTCTAAAACAGTTCTAAAAGAATGTGTTAGTTGCAGCCACAGGGCTGAGATAGCTGAAAACAAAACATCAATTTTAATCCAGGGTTAAGAAGAAAAGCCTTTGAAGGCACGTTCTTGTCAGGGAAGCTTTGTGAAAATAAGTGTGTATAAGAGATTCTTATGCTAATCCTGGGGATGTGAAAGAGACCTCAGAATAAGGAGGCTTCTCTGAATGCCCAAGCCCTAGTGTACTATTTGTGACAACAAAAGACTCTCTCTTTCTTGCCTATTTGAGGAACCTGTTCCAAAACCTTCCTTGAATAAAAGCACCATAAAGTCATTGAAAGGGGGCGCTCTTTTCCTTTGGCACTGTCCCAACAATCTACAACCTCTCCCAAGAAACAACTAGAGTCACATATCTGCATAATCTCAGGGCTACTAACTGTTAAACATGGAAGGATAAGCATTAGAGAGCATACTATTGCAAAACTTTGCTAATTTTTTTTCAATATATTTTCAAGAATAGATTCTAAGACTGATTAAAGGAGGACTTGACTTTATATTAGGCTGAAAATTTTATTTGTGCTTGTAATTACAAAAACGGTAGTGTGAAGGGAGGGGGGAAGATGGCGGAAGAGTAAGACGCGGAGATCACCTTCCTGCCCACAGATATATCAGAAATACATCTACACGTGGAACAGCTCCTACAGAACACCTACTGAACGCTGGCAGAAGAACTCAGACCTCCCAAAAGGCAAGAAAGCCCCCACGTACCTGGGTAGGGCAAAAGAAAAAAGAATAAACAGAGACAAAAGAATAGGGATGGGACCTGCACCAGTGGGAGGGAGCTGTGAAGGAGGAAAGGTTTCCACACACTAGAAGCCCCTTCGCAGGCGGAGACTGCGGGTGGCGGAGAGGGGGAGCTTCGGAGCCGCGGAGGAGAGCGCAGCCACAGGGGTGCGGAGGGAAAAGTGGAGAGATTCCTGCACAGAGGATCGGTGCCAACCATCACTCACCAGCCCGAGAGGCTTGTCTGCGCACCTGCCGGGGCGGGCGGGGCTGGGAGCTGAGGGAGAGGACTGGGATTGGCGGAGTGAACACAGCCTGAAGGGGTTAGTGCACCACGCCTAGCCGGGAGGGAGTCTGGAGAAAACTCTGGAGCTGCCGAAGAGGCAAGAGACTTTTTTTTCCCTCTTTGTTTCCTGGTGCGAGAAGAGAGGGGATTAAGAGTGCTGCTTAAAGGAGCGCCAGAGAAGGGGGTGGGGGGGCGCGACCCGCAGCTAACAGCGCGGACCCCAGAGATGGGCATGAGACGCTAAGGCTGCTGCTGCCACCACCAATAACCCTGTGTGCGAGCACAGGTCACTCTCCCCACCTCCCTTCTGGGGAGCCTGTGCAGCCCGCCACTGCTAGGGTGCCGTGATCCAGGGACAACTTACCCGGGAGAACGCACAGCGCACCTCAGGCTGGTGCAACGTCACGGCGGCCTCTGTCGCCGCAGGTCCACCCCTCACACCGTGCCCCTCCCCACCCCCCCACCCCCCACCCCCACCCCCACCCCCACCCCCCGCCGCCTGAGTGAGCCAGAGCCCTCGAATCAGCGGCTCCTTTAACCCCGTCCTGTCTGAGCGAAGAACAGACGCCCTCTGGCGACCTACACGCAGAGGCAGGGCCAAATCCAAAGCTGAGCCCCGGGAGCTGTGAGAACAAAGAAGAGAAAGGGAAATCTCTCCCAGCAGTCTCAGGAGCAGCGGATTAAATCTCCACAATCAACCTGATGTACCCTGCATCTGTGGAATACCTGAATAAACAACGAATCATCCCAAACTGATGAGGTGGACTTTGAGAGCAAGATTTATTATTTTTTCCCCTTTTCCTCTTTTTGTGAGAGTGTATGTGTATGCTTCTGTGTGAGATTTTGTCTGTATAGCTTTGCTTCCACCATTTGTCCAAGGGTTCTATCCGTCCGTTTATTATTATTATTTTTTTTACTTAAAATTTTTTTTCTTAACTTTTTATTTTAATAACTTTGTTTTATTTTTTCTTACTTTATTTTATTTTATCCTCTTTCTTTCTTTTTTCCTTCCTTCCATCCTTCCTTCCTTTCTTTCTTTCTTTCTTTCTTTCTTTCTCCATTTTCTCCATTTTATTCTGAGCCGTGTGGATGAAAGGCTCTTGATGCTGCACCCAGGAGTCAGTGCTGTGCCTCTGAGGTGGGAAAGCCAACTTCAGGACACTGGTCCACAAGAGACCTCCCAGCTCCATGGAATATCAAATGCAAAAATCTCCCAGAGATCTCCATCTCAACACCAACGCCCAGCTTCACTCAACGACCAGCAAGCTACAGTGCTGGACATTCTATACCAAACAACTAGGAAGACAGGAACACAATCCCACCCATTAGCAGACAGACTGCCTAAAATCATAATAAGTCCACAGACACCCCAAAACACACCACCAGATGTGGAACTGCCCACGAGAAACACAAGATCCAGCCTCATCCACCAGAACACAGGCACTAGTCCCCTCCACCAGGAAGCCTACACAACCCACTGAACAAACTTTAGCCACTGGGGACAGACGCCAAAAACAACAGGAACTACGAACCTGCAGCCTGCAAAAAGGAGACCCCAAACACAGTCAGATAAGCAAAATGAGAAGAAAGAAAAACATGCAGCTGATGAAGGAGCAAGATGAAAACCCACCAGACCTAACAAATGAAGAGGAAATAGGCAGTCTACCTGAAAAAGAATTCAGAGGAATGATAGTAAAGATGATCCAAAATCTTGGAAATAGAATGGAGAAAATAAATGAAATGTTTAACAAAGACCTAGAAGAACTAGAGAGCAAACGAACAATGATGAACAACACAATAAATGAAATTAAAAATTCTCTAGAAGGAATCAATAGCAGAATAACTGAGGCAGAAGAATGGATAAGTGACCTGGAAGATAGAATAGTGGAAATAACTACTGCAGAGCAGAATAAAGAAAAAAGAATGAAAAGAGCTGAGGACATTTTTCAGAGACCTCTGGGACAACATTAAATACACCAACATGCGAACTATAGGGGTTCCAGAAGAAGAAGAGAAAAAGAAAGGGACTGAGAAAATATTTGAAGAGGTTATAGTTGAAAACTTCCCTAATATGGGAAAGGAAATAGTTAATCAAGTCCAGGAAGCACAGAGAGTTCCATACAAGATAAACCTAAGGAGAAACACGCCAAGACACATATTAATCCAACTGTCAAAAATTAAATACAAAGAAAACATATTAAAAGCAGCAAGGGAAAAACAACAAATAACACACAAGGGAATCTCCATAAGGTTAACAGCTGATCTTTCAGCACAAACTCTGCAAGCCAAAAGGGACTGGCAGGACATATTTAAAGTGATGAAGGAGAAAAACCTAAAACAAAGATTACTCTACCCAGCAAGGATCTCATTCAGATTTGATGGAGAAATTAAAACTTTTACAGACAAGCAAAAGCTGAGAGTTCAGCACCACCAAACCAGCTGTACAACAAATGCTAAAGGATCTTCTCTAGGCAAGAAACACAAGAGAAGGAAAAGACCTACAATAAGAAACACAAAACAATTAAGAAAATGGGCATAGGAATATACATATTGATAATTACCTTAAATGTAAATGGATTAAATGCTCTCACCAAAAGACACAGACTGGCTGAATGGATACAAAAACAAGACCCATATATGTGCTGCCTACAAGAGACCCACTTCAGACCTAGAGACAGACTGAAAGTGAGGGGATGGAAAAAGATATTGCATGCAAATGGAAACCAAAAGAAAGCTGGAGTAGCAATTCTCATATCAGACAAAATAGACTTTAAAATAAAGACTATTAGAAGAGACAAAGAAGGACACTACATAATGATCAAGGGATCGATCTAAGAAGAAGATATAACAATTGTAAATATTTATGCACCCAACATAGGAGCACCTCATTACATAAGGCAAATACTAACAGCCATAAAAGGGGAAATCAACCGTAACTCATTCATAGTAGGGGATTTTAACACCCCACTTTCACCAATGGACAGGTCATCCAAAATGAAAATAAATAAGGAAACACAAGTTTTAAAAGATACATTAAACAAGATGGACTTAATTGACATTTATAGGACACTCCATCCAAACACAACAGAATACACATTTTTCTCAAGTGCTCATGGCACATTCTCCAGGATAGGTCAAATCTTGGGTCACAAATCAAGCCTTGGTAAATCTAAGAAAATTGAAATTGTATCAAGTATCTTTTCCAACCACAATGCTATGAAACTAGATATCAATTACAGGAAAAGATCTGTAAAAAATACAAACACATGGAGGCTAAACAACACACTACTTAATAACGAAGTGATCACTGAAGAAATCAAAGAGGAAATCAAAAAATACCTAGAAACAAATGACAATGGAGACACGACGACCCAAAATCTATGGGATGCAGCAAAAATAGTTCTAAGTGGGAAGTTTATAGCAATACAATCCTACCTTAAGAAACAGGAAACATCTCGAATAAACAACTGAACCTTGCACCTTAAGCAATTAGAGAAAGAAGAATACTAAAACCCCAAAGTTAGCAGAAGGAAAGAAATCATAAATATCAGATGAGAAATAAATGGAAAAGAAATGAAGGAAACGATAGCAAAGATCAACAAAACTAAAAGATGGTTCTTTGAAAAGGTAAACAAAATTGATAAACCATTAACCAGACTCAACAAGAAAAAAAGGGAGAAGACTCAAATCCATAGAATTAGAAATGAAAAAGGAGAAGTAACAACTGACACTGCAGAACTACAAAAGATCATGAGAGATTACTACAAGCAACTCTATGCTAATAAAATGGGCTTCCCTGGTGGCACAGTAGTTGATAGTCTGCCTGCCAATGCAGGTGACACAGGTTTGTGTCCCGGTCTGGGAAGATCCCACATGCCACAGAGTGGCTAGGACCGTGAGCCATGGCCACTGAGCCTGCATGTCCAGAGCCTGTGCTCCACAACAGGAGAGGCCACAACAGTGACAGGCCCACATACTGCAAAAAAATAATAATAATAAATAAATAAATAAATAAAATGGACAACCTGGAAGAAATGGACAGATTCTTAGAAATGCACAATCTGCCAAGACTGAATCAGGAAGAAATAGAAAATATGAACAGACCAATCACAAGCACTGAAATTGAAACTGTGATTAAAAATCTTCCAACAAACAAAAGCCCAGGAGAAGACGGCTTCACAGGCGAATTCTGTCAAACATTTAGAGAAGAGCTAACACCTATCCTTCTCAAACTCTTCCAAAATATAGCAGAGGGAGTAACACTCCCAAACACATTCTACGAGGCCACCGTCACCCTGATACCAAAACCGGACAAGGATGTCACAAAGAAAGAAAACTACAGGCCAATATCACTGATGAACATAGATGCAAAAATCCTCAACAAAATACTAGCAAACAGAATCCAACAGCACATTAAGAGGATCATACACCATGATGAAGTGGGGTTTATTCCAGGAATGCACAGTTTCCTCAGTATATCCAAATCAATCAATGTGATACTCCATATCAACAAATTGATGGAGAAAAACCATATGGTCATCTCAATAGATGCAGAGAAATCTTTTGACAAAATTCAACACCCATTTATGATAAAAACCCTCCAGAAAGTAGGCATAGAGGGAACTTTCCTCAACATAATAAAGGCCATATATGACAAATCCACAGACAACATCATCCTCAATGGTGAAAAACTGAAAGCATTTCCACTAAGATCAGAAACAAGACAAGGTTGCCCACTTTCACCACTCTCATTCAACATAGTTTTGGAAGTTTTAGCCACAGCAATCAGAGAAGAAAAGGAAATAAAAGGAATCCAAATTGGAAAAGAAGATGTAAAGCTGGCACTGTTTGTAGATGACATGATATTATACATAGAGAATCCTAAAGATGCTACCAGAAAACTACTAGAGCTAATCAATGAATTTGGTAAAGTAGCAGGAGACAAAATTAATGCACAGAAATCTCTGGCATTCCTGTGCACTAATGATGAAAAATCTGAAAGTGAAATCAAGAAAACACTCCCATTTACCATTGCAACAAAAAGAATAAAATATCTAGGAATAAACCTACCTAAGGGGACAAAAGACCTGTATGCAGAAAATGATGAAAGACACTGATGAAAGAAATTAAAGATGATACAAATAGATGGAGAGATATACCATGTTCTTGGATTGGAAGAATCAACATTGTGAAAATGACTCTAGTACCTAAAGCAATCTACAGATTCAATGCAATCCCTATCAAACTACCAATGGCATTTTTCACATAACTAGAACAAACAAATTTCACAATTTGTATGGAAACACAAAAGACCCCGAATAGCCAAAGCAATCTTGGGAACCAGAAATGGAGCTGGAGGAATCAGGCTCCCTGACTTCAGACTATACTACAAAGCTACAGTAATCAAGACAGTATGGTACAGGCACAGAAACAGAAATATAGATCAATGGAACAGGATAGAAAGCCCAGAGATAAACCCATGCACATATGGTCACCTTATCTTTGATAAAGGAGGCAGGAATGTACAGTGGAGAAAGGACAGTCTCTTCAATAAATGGTGCTGGGAAAACTGGACAGGTACATGTAAAAGTATGAGATTAGAACACCCGATAACACCATACACAAAAATAAACTCAAAATGGATTAAAGACCTAAATGTACGGCCAGAAACTATCAAACTATTAGAGGAAAACATAGACAAAACACTCTATGATATAAATCACAGCAAGATCCTTTTTGACCCACCTCCTAGAGAAATGGAAATAAAAACAAAAATAAACAAATGGGACCTAATGAAACTTCAAAGCTTTTGCACAGCAAAGGAAACCATAACCAAGACCAAAAGACAACCTTCAGAATGGGAGAAAATATTTGCAAATGAAGCAACTGACAAAGGATTAATCTCCAAAATTTACAAGCAGTTCATGCAGCTCAATAACAAAAAGACAAATAACCCAATCCAAAAATGGGCAGAAGACCTAAATAGACATTTCTCCAAAGAAGATATACAGAGTGCCAACAAACACATGAAAGAATGCTCAACATCATTAATCATTAGAGAAATGCAGATCAAAGCTACAATATATCATCTCACACTGGTCAGAATAGCCATCATCAAAAAATCTACAGGGCTAAGGCTTCCCTGGTGGTGCAGTGCTTGAGAGTCCGCCTGCCAATGCAACAGACATGGGTTTGTGTCCCAGTCTGGGAAGATCCCACATGCCATGGAGCGGCTCCGCCCGTGAGCCATGGCCACTGAGCCTGCGCGTCTGGTGCCTGTGCTCCGCAACTGGAGAGTCCACAACAGTGAGAGGCCCGTGTACCGCAAAAAAAAAAAAAAAAAGTAAGAAAATATCTACAGGGCTTCCCTTGGTGCGCAGTGGTTGAGAATCTGCCGGCTAATGCTGGGGACATGGGTTCGAGCCCTGGTCTTGGAAGATCCCACATGCCATGGATCAACTAGGCCCATGAGCCACAACTACTGAGCCTGCGTGTCTGGAACCTGTGCTACGCAACAAGAGAGGCCGCGATAGTGAGAGGCCTGGGCACCACGATGAAGAGTGACTTGCGCTTGCCACAACTAGAGAAAACCCTCGCACAGAAATGAGGACCCAACACAGCCATAAATAAATAAATAAATGTTGGATTAAAAAAAAATCTATAGACAATAAATGCTGGAGAGGGTGTGGAGAAAAGGGAACCCTCTTGCACTGTTGGTGGGAATGTAAATTGATACAGCCACTATGTAGAACGGTATGGAGGTTCCTTAAAAAACTAAAAATAGAACCACCATATGACCCAGCAATCCCACTACTGGGCATATACCCTGAGAAAACCATAATTGGAAAAGAGTCATATACCAAAATGTTCATTGCAGCACTATTTACAATAGCCAGGACATGGAAGCAACCTATGTGTCCATCAACAGATGAATTGATAAAGAAGATGTGGCAGATATACACAATGGAATATTATTCAGCCATAAAAGAAACGAAATTGAGTTATTTGTAGTGAGGTGGATGGACCTAGAGTCTGTCATTCAGAGTGAGGTAAGTCAGAAAGAGAAAAACAAATGCTGTATGCTAACACATATATAAGGAATCTGAAAAAAAAAAAAAGGTCATGATGATCCTAGGTGCAAGACAGGAATAAAGACACAGACCTACTAGAGAATGGACTTTAGGACATGGGGAGTGTGAAGGGTAAGCTGGGAGAAAGTGAGAGAGTGGCATGGATATATATGCACTACGAAACGTGAAATAGATAACTAGTCGGAAGCAGCCGCATAGCACAGGGAAATCATCTTGGTGCTTTGTGACCACCTACAGGGGTGGGATAGGGAGGGTGGGAGGGAGGGAGACACAAGAGGGAAGAGATATGGGAACATATATATATGTATAGCTGATTCACTTTGTTATAAAGCAGAAACCAGCACACCATTGTAAAGCAATTATACTCCAATAAAGATGTTAAAAGAAAAATACCACAGACTGAGAAGCTCATGTACAACAGAAATTTATTTTTCACAGTTCTGCAGGTTGGAAATGCAAGATCAGGATACCAGAATGATTGGGTTCTCATGAAGGACCTCCTTGCCTACTTCTTACTGTGTCCTTAAGTGGTGAGAGGGACAAGGGCTTCTTTAATAAGGGTACTAACTCTCATTCATAAGGGATCTTCCCTCATGACCTAATCTCTTCCCTCATGATCTAATCTCTTCCCAAAGGCTCCAAATCTTGTAACATTACCTTGGGCATTAGAATTTGAAAATGTGAATTTTGAGGGGACACAAACATTCAGAACACTGCAGTTGGAGAGTAGAGGTGAATAAATGGGGCAGAGAGGATTTTTAGGGAAGTAAAAATTCTGTGGGTGATACTATAACAATGAGTACATGTCATTATGCATTTGTCCAAACTGATAGAATATACACCACCAAGAGTGAACCCTAATGTAAACTATGAACTTTGGTGAGTTAACATAGGCTCATCATGTGTAACAAGTGTACAACACTGGTGGAGGATGTTGATAACAAGGAAGGCTATGAATTTGTAGGGCTAAGGGTATATTGGAAATCTCCGTACCCTCCTTTCTATTTGGCTGTGAACTTAAAACTGCTCTAAAAAAAAAACACGTCTTGGGCTTCCCTAGTGGCACAGTGGTTGAGAGTCCACCTGCCAATGCAGGAGACACGGGTTCGTGCCCCGGTCCGGGAAGATCCCCCATGCCGCGGAGTGGCTGGGCCCGTGAGCCATGGCCGCTGAGCTTGTGCGTCCGGAGCCTGTGCTCCGCAACGGGAGAGGCCACAACAGTGAGAGGCCTGCGTACCACAAAAACAAAACAAAACAAAACAAAAACACGTCTTTAAAAATTATATTGGGTAAACTGATGTGCTCTAAGTCAGGGGTCCCCAACCCCCAGGCTACAGACCTGTACTGGCCCTCGGGCTGTTATGAACCGGAACCTCACAGCAGGAGGTGAGCAGTGGGTGAGGGAGCAAAGCTTCATCTGCCACTTCCCATCGCTCTCATTACCACTTGAACCATCCCTCCTACCACCACCATCTGTGGAAAAATTGTCTTCCATGAAACCGATCCCTGCTGCAAAAATGGTTGAGGACTGCTGCTCTAAGTAATATTACTTTCTAAACTTTGGACTCCCTCCCATTAAGTTAGAAATGCAATGCTTAAAACGACTTGAGATTTTGAAAACCACATGTGCAAAATTGGATATGCTTCTCCCCAAAATGTACTGAATGAATGGAAAAGTGTCTAGACTTGATAGGGTTCCAAACAGAAAGAAGTTTCTTATTTTTTTTTTACATGCATCATGAAATGTTTATTATAATAAGTTTAGGGAACATCCATCATCTCATAGATACAAAATTAAAGAAATAAAAACAAAATTTATCTTGTGATGAGAACTCAGGATTTATTCTCTTAACAACTTTTATATATAGCATATAGCAGTTAATTATATTTATCATGTTTTACATTACATCCCTAGTACTTACTTATAACTGGAAATTTGAAGGTGGTCAAAAGTTACAAAAGTTAAGAAGTTTCTTTATTTAAAGTGGGAATACATTCAGCTTCAAAACTCCATTCTCTGCGTTAGTCAATTCAACATTACATAGGATGTCTCAGGCAGAATAGCATCATGTGTGGATATCCTGCAGTAAACCCTGAAATAAGATGTGCAAAAATAGCTCCCTACGGTTTTATTCTAAAACTACGCCTTTTTTGGCAAGTAGCTATTCTTCTTTGGGACATAACTCACAGAGCACTAACTTAGGTGGAGAATGAATGTCTTTTTAAACATTGGGAAACAGGTAGCTATGAGTGTGAGCTGTCTATCAGGAAGCAGGCTCTATCTTCTATACCTAGCCCCCAAATAAGATACTACCTGTATTTACAAATCAAGCATTGCTGGCAGTATGCCAAATCAAGTTCTGGAGATGAGGTGTGATTTTATCCATCAGGCACGCTCTTGATCAAATTTATTAAACAGCTAATGAATTCATTTTATTTCTATAATTTCTGCAAAAAAAGTTTAGGATGCTTTACCAAAAAATAAATAAAGTACAATTTTTTGTAAACAAATATAAAGCATTAGGACTTTTCTATATATGTTTTGTTATACATAAACGCTAATAGAACACCTTAGGTTGGTTTGAACAAATGTGAAAAAAGATCATTTGTGCTGTGAATTCAAATAAAAGTAGTAGAGGTTTGGGTTGAAAAAATCTGATAAAATTTCATCAACAAAAATAAAATTTAAATTGGTTTTGAGGATTTGGTTTGGAGGAGGCAGACTATTAGATTCTGAGGACAAAATATTGAACAATGCATATAATGGTCCAGCTACTCTAAACTACTGTTTGATATAAACAAACAAATGGATTCTTAAAATACAGTATGGTAAAAAATTACGATGGTAGAAACAGAGAGTGTTATGGATGTTTAGAAAGATGGGCATTTAAGCCAGATTTAGGGTGGTAGGAATAGATTATCTTTTCTGGGACAATTTAAGCTTGTATTGGTGCTTAAGGAGTGAGCTGGAATTAGCTAGGCAATGAAGGGAAACAATGTTCCAAGATAATAGAATCAAATGTCTGTAACCTGGAAGTGGGTTCATTCTTTGATCAGGAAATCAAAGTAATCAGTAGAATGGAGTAAGGTGGTTTGGATGGTAAGAGATGAAGCACTAAAGTTTTCAGGGGCTATATTATGTGGGGCTTTGTAAACCAGGGTAAGACATTTACAGTGAGACTTATGGAGGGCAATTAAGTTTATCATCTAAAGCAGAAAGAAGGCAAAAAAACACTCAGAGGATTTTGCAGAAATCTAGATTAAACAATGAAGATGGGCAACAGCAGAGTAATGGTCAAGGGAAATGTAGGAATTTATACAGAATTGAGAGAATGTTATGAAGTCTGACTGGTAGCACATTATTAGATATAAAGTTGAGAGAGACAGATAAATTGATTACATTTCTACATTTCAATATAACCTCCCTAATGTTTGGTTTAAATCATTGATCAGATCATAATGTCATTTATTAAGATACAAAGCATAGGCAGAGGTACATGTTTGGGGTAGAAAATTAAGAGTCCCACTGTGGACATGTTATTTGTGAGATATTTATATTGTAGTCACAAATAGATGCTTGGATAATCAGGTCTATTTCTAAAACAAACTAAAGCTCAAGATACGATTTGGGAATCATCCTTCTGGTGATAATGTGTGAAGTCACCAGGGCTCATGCTATGGACTGTTTTTAGGCAGAATGAGAAAAGTAGAGGCATATATAGAGTTTCTGTAAAAGTCAACATTGTATTTGCTCAGCGAGAAAGTGGACATGGATGAGGCGGCAGAGAAAGCGTATGCAAGTGTAAAAATTAATAAATGAAAATCTCAATTGAATAAAGTGGACACACCAGCAGGGGGAGCTCTCACACCCTGTGACAATAGTCAAGCCCAACAGGAAGACAAAATGCTCCGCTTTCCTGGTAAGGAGTCAGCCAATAAAAAGCCATGGACTCTTCACTTGCTATAACCTTCCCAACTTCCTTTTTCCCTCTATAAAAGAGTATTCCTTCCCTTGTGGATGGGAGGACTTGTGCATGGCTCACCATTGTTGCAGATCCTGAATTGCAATTCTTGTCTGATCCTGAATAACTCATCTTTGCTGGAGAAATATCTGGTAGTCTATTTGTTTCAGGTCAATATAACTGAGTGAGGAAAGAAAAACAAAAAAACAAACAAACAAACAAACAAACAAAAAACTAGGAAGGTGCAGTACCATGAAAGGCATATTAGAAATAGTTCAAGATAAACATAGTGTTGTCATGATTAAAAAAAAAAAGTCAATGTGCTAGGTGGTTAGGTGAGGAAAAAAATCAAAAAATGAACTGCAGATTTAGTAAAAGAAGCTCACCAATATTGGCAAGAAAAAATTCACTGGAATATTGAAGTTCAATCGAGAATTGTAGACAACTTAGATGTGAATAAAAGGGAGTTAAAAGAGTAGAGACAGTGGGATGGACATCTGTTTTAAGACTATGTTGGGTATGATATAGGGTGGTAATTTGAGGGAGCAATATGATAGACAAAAATCTTTCTTTATGGGAGACACGTAAGCACATTCATGCCTGTAAATGCTGATTTGTTATTAGAGAGGGAAATAGTTAAGATATTAACAGAGTCATAGAAATTCCATATAAGGGAAGGTGTGTTAATTTACTGGGACTTCTAACTGTTTTTCTCATCATTATATTGATTCAAACATATGAACCCGCATTTCTCAATCTCAGTATTGTTGGCTTTGGGGATTGGACAATTCTTTGCTGTAGGATGCTGTTCCTGTGACTTGTAGAATATTTAGAAGCACATTTGACCTCTATACCCTAGATGCTAATAGCACCACTCTCAGTCATGACAACTAAAAATAACTCCAGTCATTACCACTATACTCTGAGGAAGGACAAAGTCACCCTATTTGGGAACTGCTGATCTAGCCTAAAGAATAAATTTTAAACTAAAATTCTAACAATGTTTTCAGTCTCTAGAATGCAATTATGAATGTGTATTAATTTTATTTTAAACACTCTGTAAAGAAAGAAACATATCTTAACATATATTTTATTTGGAGAGGTTTTAATGTTTGCATTCTAATAAAGTGAAATCTTTTGAAAATTAACATGGTACTTTAGATTCGTTATAGTTTGCAACTCACTTTAATTGAGTGAGTTTTACAGTGTGGAAACTACAGTTATCCTTTAAGAACCTAATTTAGAAGTTAGTGTTCAAGTTATGAAAATAGCCTTAGGAAAAAATGGGGTGAAAAATGGGGCCCATCTTATCAAATTTAATATTACCTGAAGAAATGAGACTAGCTGGTGTAATTTGGAAAAAAAGGAGTTTATAACTCAGAGTAGTACTTTGGAAGAAATAGAGAATTCAGAGTGAGTAAATATACTAATAACACAAGTGATGTTTTCCACAAAATATCCACCATAGATTCTGTCAGATCCTTTAGCAAAAAAAACACTGTTAGGCATGCTATGATTGAAAATGTTACTTTAAAAAACCACATATTTTTGAAGATATAAACACATGCTTTACTCTTGAGCCCTTAGGCTCTTTTTAATGGATTCCTTTAAATCAGGAGTCCTGACTTATTTTGTGTAACTTGGATCCCTTTGGCAGTTTGCTAGAGTAGGATGGATTCCTTCTCAGAGTGCATATGTTCATTTTAAATCTATGAAATAAAATTAAAAAGTAAACTAATTATATTGAAATATAGATATCAAATTTTTAAAATATTGAATGATATAGTTATGTAAATACTTTTAAATAAATGCATTAAAAATGAATTGGTGACAAGTATAATAACAGCATAATTTCACAGAATGGATAAGTGCATATGCTATATTGCAATCTATGTAGTATCTGGTATGACAATATTTATGGTTTGCATTAAGCCAAAGGTTCTGCTACTACTGTGATTTTCCACCTGTATTGATAAGTGAAAGCAATACTAAAATTCATTCAGAGGTTAGTTAAAATAAGTAAATATTTTTTTTTCCAAAATGAATTCATGGTTCACTGAAATTTTATCCTTTGGTTACTGGAGTTCTTTGGAAGAATGGGTGCTTTAAAACGACATTTCAATGCTTCTTAGCCACTTTTTGCACTACTGTTTGCATAGTTTAAGAATAAAGGGAGTGGAAGTCAAAAATTGCATTTACAGTTTGTTATGAACACTCGTTTATTAATGATTAAAATGGAAGAATCTTAGCGCATGATCTGATTAGACATCAACAGTGTGTACCAAGTTCTTTGCTGTTCGATGATGGAAACAGCTATTCATTTATTGTTCACCTGTAATGTAGCCAGCATGTTTAGTCACAAAATTCTGCCAACATCCTGAATCAGCTTGGAAACACCTTCCCAGAGCCTCCAGGTGTAAAATCTGTATTGCCATGGCATCATATTTATGACATAATTTAAATGAAAAAAAAAACATAATATATGTGATGCAATTTCAATTATATATATCAGCATTTCCTAACATCTTTTAAGAATTTTTTTTAATAATATGATATGCTTTTTAAAATTTTTATTTTATATTGGAGTGTAGTTGGTTAACAATGTTGTGTTAGTTTCATAAAATGTTAGTGTCCTGAGATGTAATTACATGTATTTTGAGAAAAACTATCTACAGATGTTGAAAGTTGAAAGTTATTTTTTCCTTTATTATTTAACATTGAAGCTGAAATTTAAAATATTTGAAACTAGAACAATGTCATTTTTAGAAACTTAAGCAGTGTTTAGTTAAGAGTGTAAAATGTGTCCCCACAGAGACTTCTCCTTCCTTGGAGGGACATATTTCATGAGGCTGTTACTTTAGCTCATATAAAATGAACATCCATCCATGGCTAGAATGACCATATGTCCCAGTGTAGCTGGCTCAGACTTGATTTAACTGTAGTCGTAGCATAATTATTAATAGCACTCCTTTTACTTTCAAGTGTCCAAATTTTGCCAAATATTACATGATCATTGTTCTTGTACCAAACAAAAATCCCACAAACCTTTATATTTTAGAAAGGGAGGTAGCTGGATGAATGGAAGGAGGGAAGGAGAAAGAGATCACAGAGTGTAAATGGAAACGTAAATATCAGGACAAATATTCCCCACGATGATAAACATGACTTCACTGACTCTCCTGCATTCAAACCAAGCTAAATTCCAGAATAAAATGTTGTCAATTTCATCCACTACCGACAAATATTAGTGATGTTTCACTGTCATTTTTGTCTCAGCCATCTCATTATTTGTTATTCCTTGGACCTTGCTATGTTTTGCTTAGTTTTGAGAGATTTTACAAAAATTATTTACTCCGTCATTTCTAAAAAGTGCAGATGCTGTGACAGCGATGAAAGTGCTATTAAGAAGGCTCTAACTATGACAGTACTGAAAGTAGAATAACTTAAACTGATGGAAAGTTGATTAAATGTGCCCATGTGAATGAAACAAATTATTCAGTAGGAAGCATTCTGAAGGACAAGAAATAAATAAAACAGAGCACAGAAACTGCTATGAGTATGCAATTGATAACAAGACAAATACATGATAAAAAGGAAAACATAAAATAAGAAAAAAATACTGTATGACTAGGCATGAACCCTATAATTTTACTAAACAAAGCAAAACACAAAAATATTGGTTACCCATTAACACAAGCAAAAGGACGCGTAACATTACAAATTTGCTCCAGATGGCTCTGGAGATATAAAATTTATTGTAATCTGCATAATTTTCCTGTGTGTTGGTGGTAAAGGCAAATAAGCATGATCTTTATTTAGATGAATTAAGCCATCTCTATATGTGTTATTTTATAACAATAGGTCACCCCTCAGAGATAATAACTACATTATTCCCATATTTACACCATTCTTTATATTTAATGTTGTCCATTAATTTCAATCCATGCCAGTTTTTATTTATTCTAATTTTCCCATTATAAGTTAGTTATTTTGATTTATTTATGAATCAAGGAGTGATTTTATAATTTTTGTTTTCTTGAAGTGGCTTACCAAAGGTCTTCATGCATCTGACAAATGGCAAAGCGAAGATTTGAACCCAGGCCACTGGGCTTCAGAGTTTGTTTCTGCTACCACTGAGCTGCACAGCTCTATTAATTTGAAATCTGCCAGATCAGTTTTGTGGTCTTTATACGTGAATGACATCTTGTATGCATACAAAAAAATTAGTAATGCATATTATCTCTCAACACGCTTTGATAGTGTAGAGCTTATGTCTAAAATACACTAGTTTTGTTTTGTTTTCCTTTATTGTAAGAAATAAATTTCCCTAGTTTTTTTTCCCTAGGGAAAAAATTTTCCCTAGTTGTTTTTAGGGGAAAATGACTTAGAGTATATCTCTTTACTTTTCCTTTCACATGCATTGGTTATTATTCATGAACTTAAATATGTTTTAAAAAGCTTTTATTTTGTGCTTAATATTTCCCATTTTTAATGCAGAATCTTCATTTACCAATGAACAGTGTGGATGAAGTGTCATTTGCTCAACTATTGTCATGTGAGAACTCCAGCTTTCCTGGATTAGAAGGCTACACTTAGGCATGCTTATCTGTAGCAAGCAGTGCCATTTCATGGCTCTGATTGTCTGATGTTATATTATCTCCCATTAGACTGCCTGGTCTTCTGGCTTACTTAGAGATTCAGAAATAGTGAGTTAAGTGTTAAAGGATCAGATATAAAATATTGCATTCGCATGACTTTTATCTCTAGCGTGGACTAAATTCAACAATTTTGGGGTTGGTTATTTTTGTTATTTTCAAAAATAATATTTTTTCTATAATACAATGCTATTCTAATTTCTTTATTATTGACATAGAGATTGGAAGTATCTGAATTGATGATTGAAAATTTGGGAAATTTGTCTTAAAGTATATTCCCACAAATTTGGGATGGCTACTTTTATTTATGTGTTTGTTTATTGATTTATTTTCCTTGACAGTAGAAGCCCTGAATGCTAGGGTTAAGTCAGAGAGTAGAATTAATCCAATACCTTTAATATCTATATCAATATCTAGCTAGCTAGCTGTGGTATTAGACTGTATATTTAAGATGATAAATGAATATACATAATATATAGCTGACTATACTATTTTTAGTTTGAAGGCAAAGCTTATGATAAATAGTGCAATCATATCCTTCCAAATTAATTTTTATGGACAAAGCATTTAGAAAAAAAGGCCTGTTACTTGCACCAGCCCCTTCCATATGCCTCACCTTTTTTCCACACACATATTCAACTATTGCCAACCACTCTTTATGGATTCAGGCTTATAAATTTCAGTTTTTTGGCTTTTAGTACTCTTGCATTTTTTTTTTTTTTTACTTTTTCACTATTGCTGCACATATTTTAATGGGAAGTTAGTTATGTCGCCCATATAGTTTGAAACCTAGCAGTATTTTGCAGATTGTATAGAATTATTTAAAATTCAATCTTGTAAAACAGTTTACCCTGACAACTTCAGATCCTGGCACATTCCATTGATGTTATATAGGAAGCTACCTTATTTCCATGGTTAGGAATTAAGTCAGTTCCAGATTTGGAGTGTTCCATTTAGATAACATATTTGCCTTGTGTAGCAGGAGTTCCCACTGATGTACACCTAAGCCAAAGGTTCCTTTCTACAATGTACACACAACTATTTCCATATTTATTTCACATAACAGAACAGGCTCTAGCATATGAATTAGGTCTACCATTTAACTTTGAAGCACAACATTTCTATTTAGGCCTCTTATTCTTTGATGGCCTTATGTATGTACTTCTTAATTTATTACACTTGGGAGAAATATGTAAATTCTCCTGAATCATATTGTGTTGACCCTCAAGTTTCCCTTTAATTTTTAAAGATGTAGTCATGACTGTCTAGCACAGAATTTTTTAAAATTATTTTTTATTGGAGTATAGTTGATTTACAATGTTGTGTTAGTTTCTGCTGTAGAGCAAAGTGAATCAGTTATACATATACGGCACAAACTTTTATCTGTTCCTTAACATATTCTGTCACCAAGTAAATATTATAGATATAATATGATACATCTGTCCTAGTTGCTTTAGAAATTTGTAGATTAAATAGACAATCTTTGGGGCTCTCAAGTGTGATTTTACTGAACACTCACAAAATATATTAAATAGGATGAGAGAAATAGAGATAGAGATTAATAAAAACTCAAGTATAGAGTAACTCTACTCTGAGAGTTTAGAACAACTGCATGGTACACGGAAATTTTATTTTTAGAGATAATCCCTGCATTTGCTCCTGGTAGATGGATTGAATTTGAATATATGTCAGTGCCAAAAGTAAGGCATTCCAAGTTTGTGAAGGGTTGATGACAATGGAAATACTTTGTTCAATATGCCTCATATGTCATTTATTCCCTTATTCACTGAGTATCACATTAGAGATACATAGCTAAAATAGACACAAAATTAGTATGCCTGAGATTTTTAAAAAATTGTATATTTTCCCTTTGTGTTACCATTTAAAACATTTTTTTAATCGTGTTCTATGTTCAGATGTGCTTAACAATTGTCATATTTATTGAGAAAAAACTGAAAACTCTCATAACAAGTAGACTTGAAAAATAAGTATTTCATTATCAACTGGCTTATCCCAGATGGTCAATCATTGTTTCTCTAGTCTATTTGGTAATGAAGACTAACATGTACTTTGTTTTTATGTTGTTGTTATTTCTTTTTTCATCTTTTGTATGAAAAATTACGTGTAGACAAATATTTTATGTCATGTTACATTTGTCTGGGCCTATATCACACTTGAAATATAAATGTCAATTTTAGAAGATTTTGTTAGTAATACCATAAGAGTTAATGACAGTGAAGAACATAGCTGAATATAATTCAGAGTAATGTAGAAATATCATTGTCACGGTTAAAAACACGTCCTTTTAAATTCCACCGGAAAAAAATGTTGATCATTCACTTTGTTATAAAGCAGAAACTAACACACCATTGTAAAGCAATTATACTTCAATAAAGATGCAAAAAAATCCCCAAAAAAACAAAAAAAAATAAACTTAAGGGAAACTAGATTGTCTCCATTATAAGTGGTTCTGGGGAAACAAATTTGAAATGTACACACTTTGTTCTACTGGGGCTTTGAATAACTCAACTGAATATTTCAGAAGAAGCCACAGGAGTGTTAAGAAAGGAAACTAATGCATGGTATAAGCCAGGCAAATCAAGGGAAACTTCTACATCATATGTTGTTTTCTCTGTAGAAAAATCCAAATGGGATATTCAGATAACTGAGACTGAAATTAATTTTATAGGCATTAACATATGTGGGTGTTTCACACATGCAAGTACAGAATAATTCGTGTGATGGTAAAAGAAAATGTGGGTATCAAGAGGGACATAAATTGAAACTCACAGCTCCTTACAATCAGTTGAATTTTACATCAACTTTGTTTTCATTGTTCTCAGAAAATTTATGCAGTGCTTTCCTACCAAAACACGTTAGTTAAAATAATAATAAATATTTTTAGACTAAATGGATACTAATATAACATTGTTCAACCATGTATTTAACTTCAAGAAGGGTCGTACTGGCATATCTATGAGAATTTGCTTTCCATTCTCCACATTTTTGTGCTGCTTTGTAAAAATAAAACATGGATTTATTTTAAAAATTGTTTGGTAAATATAAGAGGTTAAGAATTTAGTCTGAAAAACATATCAATACTCACCAGAGAAAGTGAATCATATATTTTAAATGTTATTCAATGTTTTATGTACTAATCAATTAAGAGAAAAACACTGTTTATGAAAAATACTGTAACATCTTGAGCATTAAATCTGGTTTAAAACCTATCATTTGGATCTGTGATCAGAAGTATTTGTTTATTAAACAAGAATATATCTGTAAAACATTTAATATGAGCAAACTGTGCTAGAGATTCAGACACTTTTCTAGTCCTCTAAGGTCTTATAAAATTTACAATGTATCCCAAAGGTTGACCTAATTGTGTCAGTTACAGTGCAACTAGGTCCATCTCAATATGGCCATAAATTTTGCAACTCACAATGTGTTGTGTACTTTGCATTAAGTAATAGAATTCACCTTAAAATTTCTTATATTATAATTTATTTTATTGAAATTCAAAAATGTGGATGTTACCAAAAATATCCAGTTATAAATCACTTGCCTAAAATGTGATATTTGACTAGGTGATATTAAGGGTCTTTTATACTTGAAAATTTTCATAACATAGTATATCTCTATTTTATAGCAATACACTATTCCAACTTGATTTTAGTTTTAGTTTAGTTTAGGTTTTTTGTTTTTAAATACAGGATACTCTTTTGATGTATTTGTCTGTATTTCCTTGTTGCTTTGTACTCACAAAATGATTTTCTACTACTAAAGTTTCTTTTTCCTCTTAGCATTTGTAGATGCATATGAACACCAAATATGGAGCCAACAAAAATATTGCAAATATTGGACCATTAGGCCAAAAAAAAAAATGCTTGCTCCAAATATAAGATCAAGATAATCTAATGACTATCAGAAATGTATTTTCCACATCAGAAGCTAAACTAATAGACTCTGAGGTTTTGAGAATGAGCTGTATGTTGATGAGAGATGACATCATCTGAAAATACATAAGGGTTAAGAATAAGTTACCTAGTGGAGCCAAGGTCAGTGCTCACCATGTGTCAGTCAGCCACCCTTGGATTTAGGTCATTGGTTTTAGTTTATTTTTAATATCTTAGGTTTTTGGCTTTCTTTTTGTCTTATCTCAACTTTCTATTTATCTTATTCTCTTCTTTCTCTTTATTTGGATTATTATTTACATTAAATTTTTACCTCTACTTGTTAAAAAATTATGCAGTCTTTTATTAATATTTTATTTAGCCTATAAATTTTAATAGGTTTATTTAGCATATGAAATGAAAAGGGATCATAATCTCTAGCGTACCTAGATCACATCACCCAACTTAGAATACTTTAACTTAGGTTTTTACTTCTGTAATATATATGTTATTGCTGTGATGCATTTTAGTTGTACTGTGTTCTTATATATTGTATTGTTTAAAACAGCCCATGTTTGCTTAGAATTAACCACCTATTACCATCTTCACTGTTTATCATTCCCTCTGTCTTGTAGAACTTTGTGCCTAAAGAGTATTTTGAAGTGTTCTTAATTAAGCTTTATTTTTGGAAAACTGTCTATTTTTCCCCATTTTTATCTACACATGTAATATATGGGAATGCCAAGGACTTAACTGAGACAAATATAATTCATAACATAAAACTAGAAAATAATTTCTATCAGAGACAAGATATCAAAATTAATAAAGTGTGAAGAAGGAAATATAGACCAATGAAACAAAATAGAGAGTCTAGAAACAGATCAACAATGCACAGTAACTTGTTTCTAACAAAGGACAAAGGCATCATTGTAATTGAGTGTGGAAATAATATAGTTCTGGGTTATTTGATTACCCATGCAATTTGGGTCGATTACATAACCTACATGTGAAAGGTAAAACAGTAAATCTTCTAGACAAAAATGGATGGAAATATATTTATGGATTTGAGTTAAATAAATGTCTCTTAAACCTGATAGTATTAATTTCCAATTGCTGTTGTAAAACTTACCATAAACATAGAGGCTTAAAACAACACAGATACATTATCTCACAGTTATGGAGGTCAGAAGTCCTAAAATCAAGATATAGGAAGGATTGTGTTCTTTCTAGATATTCTAGGGAATAATTTGTTTCCTGGTATTTTCCCAATTCTAGTGGCCACTTGTATTACTTGGCTGATGGCCGCTTCCTCCATTTCCAAAGTCACCAGAATAGAATCCTTTAATTTCTCTCTCTTTCTGTGACCATTTAAATCCCTCTTATATGGCCACTGATTATTTTATTGGGTCCACTGCATTATCTACAATGATCTCAGCATCTCAAGACCCTTAACTTAATCATATCTGCAATTTATTTTGTACCATAAGGTAACATATTCACATATTCAGGAAATTAGAGTGTGGACATATTTGGGGATGCCTTCTGGTCTCTAAAGATTTACATCCATCTACATATAAAATGCATTCATTGTATCCCAATATCCCCAAAACTCATTACAACATTGACTCATAATCCAAGATTTCATTTAATATTCATCAGCTCAAAAGGCTTAAATCTCATCATCTAAATCAGATATGGCTGGGACTCTGGTAAGATTGTTCCTGGGACAAAATTCCACTCCATATGTGGCTTACAAAACTAGAAAAATAGTAATATCCTCCCAAAATACGATGGTGGGACAGGCATTCTATGCAAGGTATAGACAACACCCTTTCAAAAGTGAAAACAATGAAAGGTAAAAGGAGTCACTTGTCAAACAGTTTTGAAGTCAGCCTAGGCTAACAGTGTTAAGTTTCAAGGTTTGGTAATAATCTGTAGTTCATGGGTCCATACTCTGGCTCATGGTTTCACTCTTGGATCTCCTTCCTTTTTCATGAAGATGGCATGTATTTATATCAAGTAAATTTTATTCATCTGTTTCCTTCCTGTAGAATTTTGGGAATCTTATAGGCTTCTTTTGTTCTTCGTTACCTTTTAGTCCATGCTGGCAGTGTTTATTTTGGTGTAGCATTTGCAATAACCCTGTGGGTTCCCTGTTTATTTCAGGGGAATTCATTGCATTGGACAAAAGGCTCCTTCACAGATCTTTCCTGAATAAGCCTATCTCCATTCCTGGTTTCTATGTTGATGTGGCTGAGGGAATCCATGAATCATATGTTTAATTTTTTCAAAGAGACTTTTTGTAACTGAATAATCATTTGACCCTTCCAAGATACAAGCCAAAGATGTCCAGGCACACCCCAGCTTTGTGACAGCAATTGTCCTAATTTTACCATCCTTTACAGTTTTGATAAACTGAGAATTTTCATTATCATCAAGCCGTGGCTGCTATTTGCTTAACAGTTTTTCTCTCCTTTTCTGTGTAAGCAGTATTTTACTATAAGCAGCAGGAAGAAACTAGATCACACCCTTGAGGGTTTTCTTTGAAATCTCCTCAGCCAGATATCCAAGTTCATCACTTACAAGTTCCACCTGTTATATAACTATAGGTTGTAATTCAACAAAGTAAGATTTCTCCCATTGTATAATAAAGATTCCCATTCATCCAGTTTCCAATAACATATTTCCTTCTGAGTCCTCACCAAATGCTCCTTTAATGTCCCTATTTTTACCAAAAGTCTGTTTATGCTGATGTAAGTATTCCAATATAGGTTTTTCACTACCATGCACCTCAATTCCTGAGATCTCCCTAGCAGAGTTCTTAATGTTCATATTTTTGCTAACAGTCTGTTCAAGTCAAACAAAGCTTTTTCTATCATGCTCCTCAAAATTCCTCATGCTCTATCCATTACCCATCCCAAAGCAAATTCAAAATGTTTAGATATTTATTATAGTAGCCCCACACTTCCAGGTACCAAAATCTGTATTAGTTTTCTATTCCTACTTAACAAATTACTACAAATATCATATCTTAAAAAACACACAAATTTATTATGTCTCCCTCTTATAAGGACCTTTGTGATTACATTTGACCCTTCCAGATAGCCCAAGACAATCTTCACATCTCAAGGCCTCTAAATTAATCTTAAATTAATCACATCTGCAAAGCCTTTGCAAGTAAGTAATATATTTATAAGTTGCAAGGATTAGGGTGTGATTATTTTTCTATTTTGAAGAGGGCATTTCTCTGCCTACCATATAGCCTAATTATTAGAATAATTATGAACAAGAGGGGATACATTTAAATTTATTACATGTAAGAATTTCTGTTAATCAAAAGACATCACAAAATGAATGCAAAAGAAAGAAACCAGAACATGAATGTTCAATGCATACACCGGATAGACATTCACAGCCAGAGTATGCAAAGAACTCTCACAGATTAAGAAGAAAATACACAAATCCTTCACAAAAGAATATTTTCAAATCAGAAACAAGCAAATAAGAACGACTCAACATCATCAGACATCAGGGAAATGCAATTTCCACTTTGAGATATCCCTGTGTACCCACCAATCTGGCTAAAATTCAATGGTTTGATTGTCAGTACAAAATCTAGGACTTTCATATTTTGTCATTTTTTTCCACTGTGGATTTTTTTCAATAATTTTTCTTTTTAAAAAATGTTATATTAAAATATTTATCTTGATCACTGTGGAATTTGGAGTCCCAAGGCTTCATTTGCACCTCTCTAGTCCCAGCCCTGATTTAAAGTACAAAAACAGTCAAAACCAATCAAGAGTAACAGAGATGAGAATACTGGTTACCTTTTGGGAAAGTGGTATTGATCAGAAAGAAGCCTATGGGTGCTGGAAATGATCTATATCAATACTGTGTGTGTTTGTTAGGTATAATAATTCATCAAACTGTTCAATCTGCATACTGTATAAAATTTATGATTCAAAATAGGTAAAAGAAGTAATTGCTGAGAAATTTCCATCTAAGAATCTGAATATTTAAAAAAAATGGTTTTTCAATCTCTCTCTTATTTTAAATTATCCATTCTATATCTCCAAATAAGTTAATCAGAATTTTCATGTCTCCTATGAGGGAATACAATTATATTTTAGCTTACTTTTACACTGAAAATGTAGAACTTTCATCATATATCTGTGGGAGGTGGTTTCTATTAGACTCTAAAACTTGTATGGGCTCTGTAATTTGTTTCATGTTCCAGACTTCTAACAAGGTCACAGAAAACAAAACTCAAAATTTCTCATGGTGAAAATTGCCTTTAGTATTCTTCTTGCTTTGTAAGTTATTGACCTCCCTTAGTTCCTGGCATCTAAGAAATTCTTACTTTCCTTATACTTTATCAATGCATTTAAAAATAATTTCTAAAACATGCAAATATATGTGGTATAGATTGAATTGTGCCCCCCATTCATATGTTGAAGTCTTAATTCCCAAAATCTCAGAATGTGATTTCATTTGGAGATAGAGCTTTTAAAGAGGTAAGTAAGGATGAATGAGGTCATATGGGTGGGCTCATATCTAATATGACTGGTATACCTCTAAGAAAAGGAAGAGATACCAGGATTGCCTGCACATAGAGAAAACACCATCTGTGGACACAGTGAGAAGAGAAGAACAACCAAGAGAAACCAACCCTGCCAACACCTTGACCTTGGACTTTCAGCCTGCAGAACTGTGAGAAATAAATTTCTGTTGCTCCAATCCTAAAATGGGTGGAAGACCTAAATAGACATTTCTCCAAAGAAGACATATAGATTGCCAACAGACACATGAAAAAATGCTCAACGTCACTAATCATTAGAGAAATGCAAATCAAAACCACAATGAGGTATCACCTAACAGCAGTCAGAATGGCAATCATCAAAAATCTACAAACAATAAATGCTGGAGAGGATGTAGAGAAAAGGGGACCCTCCTGCACTGCAGGTGGGGATGTAAATTGATACAGCCACTATGAAGAACAGTATGGAGGTTCCTTAAAAATCTAGAAATAGAACTACTATACCACCCAGTAATCCCACTACTAGGCATATACACTGAGAAAACCATAATTCAAAAAGAGTCATGTACCATAATGTTCATTGCAGCACTATTTACAATAGTCAGGACATTGAAGCAACCTAAGTGTCCACCAACAGATGAATGGATAAAGAAGATGTGGCACATATATACAATGGAATATTACTCAGCCATAAAAAGGAAAAAATTGAGTTATTTGTAGTGAGGTGGATGGACCTAGAGTCTGTCATACAGAGTGAAGTAAGTCACTTCATTCTGAAGTAAGAGAAAAACAAATACCGTATGCTAACGCATATATATGGAGTCTAAAAAAAACGGTACTGATGAACTTAGTGGAAGTGCAGGAATAAAGACACAGAAGTAGAGAACAGACTTGAGGACACTGGGGGAAGGGAAAGCTGGGACGAAGTGAGAGAGTAGCACTGACATGTATACACTACCAGGTGTAAAATGGATGGCTAGTGGGAAGCAGCTGCATAGCACAGGGAGATCAGCTTGATGCTTTGTGATGACCTAGAGGGGTGGAATAGGGAGGGTGGAAGGGAGGGTCAAGAGGGATAGATTATGGAGATATATGTGTACGTATAGCTCGTTCACTTTTTTGTGTGGCAGAAAGTAACACAAAATTGTGAAGCAATTATACTCCAATAAAGATGTGGGAAACAAAACAAAAACAAACAAAAAGCAAAAAAAAAAAAAAAATCTGTTGCTTAAGTGACATAGTCTGTGGTATTTTGTTATGTCAGCCCTAGAAAATTGATACAACATTGTTTTTGTTCTTTTGAAAGAAAGACGCGTTTTGACTAATCAAGTGCTTGATTTATGTGAAATTATGGAGTTTCGGTTTTGATAATATAAATTTACTGTCCAAGCCTTACACTGTGATTGTGCAGAGAAAGAAAGCAATGACACTTTCCAAGAGGATGAGGAAGGGAAATCATTATCCACTGACCACAGGATGGAAGTGTCTGAAGCTTTGTGTAAATGTAGTGTAAGACACTGCTCACTCTGTTATATAATTAATCCTTAATATTCCCCATAATAGACAGCAAGATAATGACAGCAGTGTCCATCGATTAGGTATTCTATTTCCCCTTAGGCATATGAGTATATTTATAGCAGACTCATACTACTACACTTAAATTAAAAGGAATAAATTTCACTGTATGTACTCTTAAAAGACCTTCTTATTTTTTTTTGTTTGTTTTTTTGTTTGTTTTTTATGCCTGCCATGCTATAACAACTAACAAAGAGCATTTTTACGACAGTTAAAGACTAGAAAGGTAAAAGCTATTTCTCTGACTCCATTTTCCTCAGGGTGACCCAAATGTAAGATTATTCAAAGTAAACACATTTTAAAAACCATAAACATGTTTCAAGAAAAAAAAGGATACAAGAACAAGTGATGAATGTCAATCAAATGGCAAGCAAAGATTGAGAGGCAAGAAATGAAATCAAATTTAAGTGCTTGTCTCAGTTATATTTATATAAGGTGTGAGAAACTGAAAAGTGAATGTTTCCGTTTTTAATCTATTAAATGCCAATGAACCTGCACATCTAACTTTACATTGTTTATTCTATTCTCAGAAATAATAATGTCTTTTCAAATGTCTTCAACGTTTCATCCATGAGATTAAATGTAAATGTTTTGTTTCATAGAAACATGTAAACCAGAGCCTGCATTCTAAGGTCAATTAATAGTTTTCTGGTTTGTTTGTAAAAGGTAATTCTTCTGTAAACAGGAAACTGAAATTTTATCCTGTACCTAATTTAGTGGTTATCTAGGTAAACATGTGCCATTCTATATTGTTTCATAACACTTTCAGTTCATACAAAAGTAAAATATATAAAATATTGTGCCCAATATTTACGTATACAGCTATGAATTGGAAAGTATCTTGACAATAACTAAGGTAATTTTCAGAACAAAATATGAAGATTATAGATTATTAGATAGATAGATAAGTAGATACATAGATGGAGGCATTCATAGCTCCTTTTGTAAAGTTATAGCCAAAAATATTGTGACTGAGATAATAATTTTGCCTGAATCTTTTGCATACATAAATTCTGGCTTACAAATATTCAAAATATCACTTTAAAATAACATGTATATCCTTGAATGATTATGATTCTTATAAATAATAGCTAAATATTCCCTAATTTAATAGCATTCTAAACCTCAAGACCCCAATGTAATTTCGATAGCTCATACTATTTATAAGATGGCCACAGATGTGTATATTTCCCTTTTTCCAAAATCACAATGCAATTTAACTCATCTCAGCTATCAAGTACCTCCTGATTAAATACAAATAATAAAAGCTTTTGCATGTGTGCCACTTTTGAAATACAATACATAATAACAAGAGAACTCTCTCTGCCTTACACTCATATACATATATACACAACAGTTTTATAGGATTTAAAATATGTTCTGTTGATTTGGATATCTGCTTTATTTGAGGTTAGCCTAAAACTATAAATTGATAGGACTAGTGTAAAATTATACTATAGATTCTTTTCATTACATGAAGGAAAAATGAAACCAACATGTTAAATGTCATCATTATATCTTTTATGTAATGCTAGCTGCTGTAAAAAGACTGCTACATTTAAACAGTTTAGTGTGACAGTTTTAATAATTGTCCTTATTACAGCCGAATGAGGTTCTGTGGGTTTTCAGCAAAGAAGTAAGAGGTGAATTCTGCCCTGTTCAGAGTTGTAAACTGCCATCTGCATCACTTGACCTACAAGGTAGTTTTATACAAGAACATTCAGCTGATGGAGTAATGACATGCTGATGCCTGGGACATAAACTTGACATCATCCTCAGCTTAGACGTGAAACACATCAGTTCTGCATACATTCCATGGCAGCAGACTAGTTATTTGACCCCGACTAAAGGCAGAGGTGTGAGGAGGAGAAGGTCGAGGCTGGGAAAAGTAGTTCCTGGTTGGTTAGTTGTTTACAAGAAAAAATTATATTCTATGGAAAAGAAATTACAATTTTTGGTGGACAATTAGTGTCTGCTATAATCTGCCTTCTATTCTACAAATATCCTAATGTGCCCATCATTTTGTGTTTAGAACAATCTCAAACCCTCTCAAAGGAAATATCCCAAATCCTATTCAATCAATACAACATTCATTCATTCCAGAATTTCCAAACATTCTCTATCAGTTCCAGATGGGTTTTTCTGTGATCTCACAAACTCTGAACTGAAATACACACCCCAAAATGAGGTGAAGGGATAAAACAGAAGCACTAAAAATTTTCAATCCAAAAGAGAAACATGGAAGACACAGAAAATTTTGTCCATAAAATGGGTGAAATCCTACATATTTGATCATCAAATCTTCTGTCTTGAAGAAGAAAAGTTTCTTAAATAGAACATGATCTGATCTCTGGGAGGGACTCCCTTGTCCATGGTCCCTGGAACCTAGTTGGGAAGCAAATAACTTTCTTGTTAATTATTTCTTATGATCACTATTCTATTTGCTACTTTCTCAGTTTGAGGATCCATAAGTTATTTTGACATTCCCACAGAAAATGGTAATTTTAAGACAGGTATTTCATTGGCAATATGTCATTCCTTATATACTTTTGGGCCTCTTCCTTATTTGCTTCCAGTCAGTTCCACATGACTGGAAACATACTCAAAGTTCTTTTCTTGGCATAATTACTAAGACTAATTTATTTGTCATTTTGCTGCAAAGCCTCAATTCTTAAATTAATGGGAGTTAATTTGAGGACTGAAAAAAGTTTGGATGGAAAGGTAATAGCTTTAGTCTGAGCTTTGGGCAACAGTGAGTTTTTGTATTTGACAGAGAATTCTGAATAGACCTTTATTTTCAAAGGTTTTTTTGTTTTTTAAGGAAACTTAGACTGTTTGGGATCCACAAAAGTTTTCCTTTTACAAATTTTTGAGTTTTCAAGCTTTGAGAATCTTTCTACTTCCTTTCAATTCTGCTCTTGAATATAACAACTATCTTTTGAGTTTTCTTCTTTCTTGTACAGGTATTCAGGTTATAATGCAACATACTGTGTTCCTCAAAAACTTTCTATTTTCCAAAATTAAGTGGGATTTGAAAAAACTTTGGCAGAAAAGACAGGTTAATCAAAATTTTTGTGGCTTTGTAATAAAAACAGTTATACTAATTTTTAAATTTGTTAAAATATAGCAAAGTCAAAAATGGTGTAAGGTACTAATGATATTTTTTTTTGGTAAATACATTAAGTTCATTTAAAAATTTTGGAAAAGGTAAATTGATGGAAATGGATGCAAAGGATTGAGAAAACTTAATGTGACAAATATTCCAAGATCTTACATTCTATGTGACAAGCACTACAAAACACATGGCCAAAATGAGTAAAGAGGAAGAAAGTGGACTAAAGGGGTATGATGAATAACTTTGCATTTCTGCTATATCAGCATTGTTAATACACTCTGTAGTCAGTTACTATCATTAGGAGTTTCAAGATATTAACATGCTAGAAAATAAAAATTATTATCCAAATGCTTTCTACATTATATTGACATCACTCCCTTATTCATCATTTATATATAAGAGAATTTACATAACAGAGACACGTTTCAACAGAACATTTTAAATTTTAAAATTTGTATGGAAACACAAAACACCCCAAATAGCCAAAACAATCTTGAGAAAGAAGAATGAAGCTGGTGGAATCACACTCACTGACTTCAGACTATACTACAAGGCTACAGTAATCAAAACAGTATAGTACTGACACAAAAAAACTGACATATAGATCCATGGAACAGGATAGAAAGCACAGAAATAAACCCACACAGCTATGGCCAATTAATCTGCAACAAAGGATGTGAGAATATACAATGGAGAAAAGCCAGCCTCTTCAATAAGTGGTGCTGGGAAAACTGGACACTTACATGTAAAAGAATGAAATTAGAACATTCTCTAACATCATATACAAAAATAAATTCAAAATGGATTAAAAACCTAAATGTAAAACCAGATACTATAAAATTTCTAAAGGAAAACATAGGCAGAATGCTCTTTGACATAAATTGCAACAATATTTTTTTGGATCCACCTCCTAGAATAATGGAAATAAAACCAAAAATAAACAAATGAGACCTAATGAAATATGAAAGCTTTTGCACAGCAAAGGAAACCATAAACAAAACAAAAGACAACCTATAGACTGAGAGAAAATATTTGCAAACAATGCTACTGACAAGTAGCATTAATTTCCAAAATATAAAAATAATTTATACAGCTCAATATCAAAAAACAAACAACCTAATCAAAAAAAAATGGGCAGAAGACTTAAATAGACATTTCTCCAAAGAAGACATATAGATGGCCAACAGGTACATGAAAAGACACTCAATATCACTAATTATTAGAGAGATCAAATCAAAACTACAGTGAGGTATCACCTCACACTAGTCAGAATGGCCATCATTAAAACGTCTACAAATAATAAATGTTGGAAAGTGTGTGGAGAAAAAGGAACCCTCCTACATTGTTGGTGGGAATGTAATTTGGTGCAGCCACTATGGAGAATAGTATGAAGGTTCCTTAAAAAACAGAGTCAACAAATGATCCATCAATCCCACTCATGGGCATATATCCAGAGCAAACTCTAACTAGAAGAGATATATGCAGGGACTACCCTGGCAGTCTGGTGGTTAAGATTCCACACTTCTACTGCAGGTGACATGGGTTTGATCCCTGGTCAGGGAGCTAAGATCCCACATGCCACACATGGTGCAGCCAAAAAAACAACAAACCAAAAAAAAAAAAAAAAGAGAGAGAGAGAGAGAAGATACACATACCCCAATGTTCATAGCAGCACAGTTTACAATAGCTAATACGTGGAAGCAACCTAAATGCCCATTGACAGATGAATGGATTAAAGAAGATGTGGTACATATATACAATGGAATATTGCTCAGCCATAAAAATGAATGAAATAATGCCATTTGCAGCAACATGGATGAACTTAGTGATTAGCATATTAAGTGAAGTAAGCCAGACAGAGAAAGACAAATATCATATGATATCACTTATATGTGGAATCTAAAAAACGATACAAATGAACTTATTTACCAAACAGAAATAGACTCATAGATATAGGAAACAAACTTACAGTTACCAAAAGGGATAGTGGGGAGGGGAAATAAATTAGGAGTTTGGGATTAAGATATACACATGACTACATATAAAATAGGTAAACAAGGACCTACTGTATAGCACAGGGAGCTGTAGTCAATATCTTGTAAACTTTAATGGAAAATAATCTGAAAAAGAACAAATATATGTATATATATGTAAATATATATTTACATATATATACTATATATGTGTATATATATATATATATATATAAAACTGAATCACTTTGCTGTATACTTGAAACTAATACAACATTGTAAATTAACTAGATTTCAATAAAAATTATATTAAAATTCAACTATAAGAAAGTAACACAATTATACAAGTGGACAAAAAAACAGAAAATTCCCCCAAAGAAGATATATGGATAATGAATAAGTGCATGAAAATGTTGCTGAACATAATTTGTTATTTGAGAAATGAAAATTAAAAACATAATGAGATACCACTGCTCACCAATCAAAATGGCTAAAATACAGAAAACTGACAATAACAATTTCTGGAACAACAAGAACTCTCATTCATGTGGGTGGAAGTGTAAAATGGGACAGCTACTTTGCAAGACAGCTTGGCTTTTTCTTATAAGCATTTAAATTTACTATATAATCCAGCAATCTCACTCCTAGGTATTTACCAAGTGAGTTAAAAGCTTATGTTTATGCCAAAGCCAACTGGAAGCAAAAAATATATCCTTCAACAGGGGAACAAACAGCAATATATCTGTGTTATGGAATACTATTCATCCACACATAAGAATGAGCTTTTGAGTCACACAACATGGAGAGATCTTAAATGCATTTTACTAAGTGAAAGAAGTCAGGCTGTATACTGTGTGATTCCATTCATATGACATTCTGGAAAAGGCAAAGCTGTAGGGAAGTAAAACAGATTAGTGGTTTCCAGAGGTTGTAGACGGGGAGAGTTTGACTACAAAGAGGATTAAAAAAGCAAGTTTAAGATGGAGGGACCATGTTGTGGTGCTGAGATGGTGAATATATGATTGCGTACATTTGTCAAAACGCATAGACCTGGACATCACAAAGAGAACTCTAAAGTGTGCAAACTCAAATTCAAAAGTAAAATTGAAAAACCAACCAAACAAGCCACAAATACATACACAAAAACTCAATCCTGGATAGAATGTAAATTATATCATAAATGTATGACACAATGACACTAAAGGGGATGAGAATAAAAACACAAGATGACCTAAGAAGAAACTATGGAGAACATTGGTTTGACTAGAAAGTTTAAGGCTAAATAAAGACAAAGGGAACTAACTTATCATAAGCACTGTACTCAACCTGGTATTTTTTAATTTTTTCATGGGGATTAGACATTAACAAGTTTAAAACTGCTTTACATGAATACAAGTGTTGAACAAATAAATGGATGGTGGATTGTAGGGGGGCAGGTTTCTCATTGTCAAAGAGGGAACTTTCAAGTAATCAAAAGGGAAAGGCTAGAATGACCCTGTTTTACTGGATTAAAGTTGGAAATGCACTGTGAACTCCTGTTTGTCTTAATATTAGTACAATTAGATAGATACAGAAACAATTATAAGTATGTATGTAGTATTAGTGTCCTGTTGCTGGTGAGGCAAATATCACAAAGTTACCATCTTAAAGCAACACAAAATTATTGTCTTAAAGTTCAGGAGATCAGAACTTCTAAATTGGTCTCACCAGGTTAAAAGCAAGGTGCCATCAGGGCTGCATTGTTTCTAGAGACTTTTAGGAAGAATAATACGTTTCTTTTTCCAGCCTCTAGAGGATGTCAACATTCCTTGATACATGAGCCCCTTTCCATCTTTAAAGCCAGACATGATGTTTTTAAATTACCTCAATCCCATTCCTATTCAAATTTATTCACATTAAAATAATGAAGTCTACAAATTGGCAAAATATTTAAATAATACTGTCCATTCGTGGTTGGGAGAGAATATATAAGAATTAAATGTCATTAAGATTTGTTGCCGTTGGTACAAACATTCTTGAAGGAAACTTAGGAATAGTACTAAAAGCCTTTTAAAAGCATACAACATTTAATTCACATATTCAATGGGGGAATTGATATTAAGAAAACTATTTCATTGTGTGTGTATATAGATATCACTTCTTCTTTATCCATTCATCTGTCTCTGAACACTTAGGTTGTTTCCGTATTTTGCCTTCTCTGAATAATGCCACAGTGAACATGGGTGTGCAAGTATCTCTTTTATAGATAGTGATTTTATCTCCTTTGGATATATACCCATAAATGGGATTTATGGATCACATTGTACACCTTAAATATATATATATATATAATTTTTATTTGTCAATTATACCTTAACAAATCCAGAATTAAAAAAAAACTATTAGAAAAATTTTAAGTCTGTGCGTAAGAACTATATTGGAAAGGAAAGGTTGTATTTTATGCAGCATTATGAAAGTGGTGATACTCTATGCAGCCACTAAGAGAGCAATTGGCATGAATGAATGGTTTGACTCATTAATTTCCTCCCCACGTAGGTATTTTGTTTTGTTTTTTGCCCATCAATTTTTTTCTAGGTGGTTGTTTCTGTTCTTATTGTAAGTTATAGTATTCTCAGTAAGGTCTATTATGGAGCAACAGTAAATATAGTGCATGCTGATGAAAACATGTAAAACTCTTTTGGTTAAAAATGTCTAAATATGTGTGTCTTAGTTACTTATGGCTATTGTACACCTCAGAATTCTTCCAGCCTCTACCCATTACCAGTTCTCAAGCCACTTCCATGTTTTACGTATTTATTATACCAGCATCCCAGTTCCTGTTACCAAAATCTGTATGTTTCCTATGCCTGCTGTAACAAATCCCCTTTTTAGTATATCTGGTAGCTTGAAAAACAACAGAACTTTATTCTCTCACATTTCTGAAGGCAGGATCCTAAACCAAAGTGTTGTAAGGTTTCACGCCTTCTGGAGGCTCTATGGGAGAATCCATTCCTTATCTCTTCCAGGTTCTGGTGGCTGCTGTCATTCCCTGGCTTGAAGCCACATCATTCCAATCACTGCCTCCATCTTCACAAAGCTTTCTCCTCTGTGAGACGAGAAAGGATATATATATATCCTTGCCCTGAATCCATACTCCTACATATTTTCAATGCATTTTAACTTCATCCTATTGGAAGTGAAGTTTAAAAAATAAATTTACAGTTATGCACTATATTTATTTGTTGGATTTTGATTCACTGAAGTTATGCCAACATTAATATTTTAATATCAGCTTGGAGAGAAAATATTTAATTTTTGACTTCATTATGAAACCCAATCATTTTGCTCTGCACTTTTGAAGGGACTGAAAATATTCACTGTCATCTTTTGTTGCCACCTCCAGCAGTAATTCCCTACAATTTACTTATTTCTCTTGCTTGAATGAACCGCCTACATATTTTCCATATCTGATACTCTTCTCAATGTAACATCATGTCACTTCTCAGAGGCGCAGAGCAAGCAATTTATTTTCTTTTAAAATTTTCACTCTAAAAGAAGCCAAAAACTTGTCACAAGTTGAAGGCAAAGGGCAGAAGGATGCTTCAAAACTGTGAGGTGAGCCAGGGGGCTATATGACAGAGTGAAAGAGCACAGACTTTTAAGTTAGACAGACCATTAGCTGTGGAACTTTGGGCATACAGAGAACTCTCATGAGCTTTGGCTTCCACAACTGTAAAATTAGTGTGATTATCCAGGCAATGCACATGACTCTTATAAAGGTACTCACATTCCACATGCATGTGTTAATGTTGGTTATTTATAATTACTGAGGTCATGTATAGAAATAGTCCAGCGCAGGGCCTGGTGTGCGGGTTTTTTGTTTTCTTTTGTTTTTGTATTTTTTATTTTATTTTTCCAGTTATATTGAGATTTATATCTATTTATAATTGCTACAAAGCATTGTGTAAGTTTAAACTGTACAGCATAATGACTTGACTTATATATATTCTGAAATGATAACCCCAATAAGTTTAGTTAACATCCATCATCTCATATTAAAAAAAAAAAAAGAGAAAATATTTTTTTCCTTGTAATAAGAGCTTTTAGGATCCACTGTTTTAACATCTTTCAAATATGCTATACAGCAGCGTTAACTATAGCCATCATGTTGTACATTACATTCCCAGTACTTATGTATCATATAACTGGAAGTTTGTACCTTTTGACCATCTTCATCCAGGGATAGCAGGTGGGGGAATTGGATGAAAGAAGTCTGTTAATTGTAAGCAGTATCTATTATTAACTATGGGGTAGGATATTCTTCCTTATATCATGACAGGCTAAGGACATAGCAATTAGATTATGATTTCTCACTAATCAAATCCCAAATATTTGTACAATAGAAAAATGTTGAAGTGGAAATAACAGGGTGGGGTTTACTAGAATATAATAACAGCAACTTTATGAAATTTTTGAAATGTACTGATATTTTTCCAACCCCATTTCAAACCGTAGGAGATTTGACCAGGATAATACACACACATAATGAGAAGATAAAAAGTTATAAGTGTTAAAATGAAATTTTCCACAGATAATTTACTGATCCTGTAGGTGTTTATTCAGTGATTCATGAATTGGGCAGCATCCAAGCTAGCAGATAGAAAGGAGCTCCAATAAGCTGTAGAAGGTGAGAGATTTTTACAAACCAAACTGAACAGAGATAAGGAAGGTATACTGAGCATTTGATGGTTGATTAAAACAAGGTTACTTTCCTTATATGGAGAAAAAGGAAGTCTTGGAACCAGGTCTGGTAACGTGTGTTGAGCAGGTAAGCACTGATTGGTTGATCTAGGGCTTCCTTTTCCAAGACAGTGGAGCATAGAAATTTAGTTAAGTTGTAGGTTGTTGACATGGCACTTGGCATGAGGAACTCCATTTTGAGGCTAATATGGTTACTTTAACATAAGAGATGCATAAACAGCAATCTGAGAAACTAATACCTGACAGTGAAACCCAAAGAGATGTATTATAAAATATTTATGAAACAATTATATGTGCCAGACATTGTCCTAGGGAGGCATGGAGATAGTAATGAATAAAGCAGACACAAAACTCTACTTCTCACATTCCAGATACATTTGTTAATGTTGGTTCTTTAATATCAAAAGAAAAAAAAGAGTCTGCCTTTTTGTGGCATGGAAGACGCATCCCAAACAAATTTCATGAAATTTTTCTGGTGAGTATGAAGAATATATCTGAAACTCAAGTGCTTTCGAATTTTGTGGTAGTGAAGAACTAATCTGATTCCATATTGGATTCATTTATTTTACTTTAATCGTTGTATTTTATTACTTTTGCTACAAGTTAATGACTAAAGGAATGTTGCTGTAGCTTAAAGTATACATAATGGCCCATTTCTGGGAACCCTGCTTCCCATGCCTGGGTGTTAAGCTAAAATACCTTTGTTTAAGCTCCCAGGAAACATCCTGACTAGGCCCACCTGTGAATGGCTGCAGGAAAGAAGAAATTAACACATCTCTTCCAGAGTCTGGCTGGAACCAGGAAATATTTGCAGCAACTTATTGCCTTTTTACTTTACCTCCTCACCTCCCCCTCTTTCTTCTATGAAACACAAACGCGCACACACACACACACACACACACACACACACACACACACACACATGCAAAACAGCATCCAAACCCAGGCAAGATGGTTCTTTGGGACACTAGTCTACCATCTTTTTTGTCTGCTGGCTTTCTGGATAAATTCACTGTTCCTTGCCCCAACACCTCCTCTCTAGATTTATTGTTCTGTCATGTGGTGAGCAGTAGCAGCTTGGACTCGGTAACAATTTTCCTACAACCACATCTCAGGTAGGCTTACTGTGAGTGTATCCAAAGGGATATAGCCTTCCTGATAACATACATAGAGAAAAGATACAGAGTAGGCATATGTGGACTCTGGGACCAGGGTACCTGGGATCAGGTGTCTACACAGCTACTGCAAGCTAAGAGACATTTGGCAAGTCGCTTTACCAGTCTCTGCTTTGGTTTCCTCAAATGGCAACTGCATCTGATGATGAGAGGGACATCTCCTCCACAGGAATAAAATGGCCTAATATACGTGAAAGTACTGAGAACTGTGCCTGGCATGTAATATTATTAAATCTACCTCTTGGCTATTGGGGATGACAGTAAATATGTAAAACACGATGCTTCTTATCCAGAAATAAGGTAAACAGAAGGCTTTTAACACTGTCTCTTCAAATCAATATAAAGAAATCTTTCCATTGCACTTTGGGGTAATATATTGATAACAGTTTGTTGATAATCCTGGAGAGTCTGTTGCTATGCTGAAAATTTATTTTGAGGATGAAAGCCAGTTCCTAGTTCAGCATAGCTGAATTGATGCTCTGATTTAATTTTTTCACTAGCTGATTTTGTGTTATGTTTTACTTTTTAGTATATCATATGTCTCCTCTAGAATATAAGCGCTATGAGAGGAGGGATTTTATCATGTTTTCTTCTCTGTACCCAGCATCTAGAATAAAGTCTGACACATATATTAATATTAAACACATATTAATCAATGTTTTGGATTAATGAATCAATGAGTGAACTAGTCTTTTCACTTATCAGCCTCTTACAGAGACAACCTACCAGCAAAAATTCTGCCTGGAATTTGCTTGAGAATTGCTTGATCTGACAATTTGTCAGACTGTTGGACTCCTAGTGATTATGATTTTACTTTCTTTTTAAGATGGATGGTCGCCAATGCCAATTACATTTTCATGAAGAGAGGAAGCTGGGTGCACAGGTAATGTACTTTGGGTAAAATCTGAAACCATATGTTTTCGCCTGGTTTAATTTGGCTTACCCCTCCCTCCCGCAGGGCGAGGGGGTTACATGTATATAACAAATTACATGTTTTTCCCAAAATTAGGTTCATAAAGCGTATTATTCACACACAATAAAATTAAATTTTCTTTTAGATGTACAGTTTTGACAAATGTATAAAGTTGGGTAACCACCACCATGATCAAGATATAGAATATTTCCATCACTCCAAGGTTCCTGTGTCCTTTTTTGTTCAATTTCTTCTTCCCATGCCAGCCCTGTAACCTCTAACCTGATGACTATTCTCATAGTTTACCTTTCAGTATATCATAAAAATAGAATCAAATATGTAAATTATAGATAGATAGCTATAGCTATAGATATGGATGATACCGATACAGATATAAAGATATAAAGAGAGCACATGTAAGATGCTGAAAATACTGACATTCTACACATGTGTTTTTATATTACTGGGGTGATATTTACTTTTTACCATGAGTAGTTGATTGCATATGACTCCCTTGTAGGTAACCCTGTATTATGTGATTTAACAGTTGATGACTAAAATATTTGAAATAGAGACCTAAGTGTGAAAAATATGTTTATATGTTTTTCTCAACTTATAAAAAAAGTAAACAAACAAAAGTTTTCCAAGCCCCTCCTCCCCCAATAATAAACTCCTCACTGTGATAAGCATTCTCCCATTTTACAGAAACTTGCTTTTTTTTTTTAGTCAACATTGACACTAGTCTCTCATGACCAATCATTTGCCATTTACTTACAAATCGTTTCTACTGAGAAAAAATATATATATCTAATTTTCAAAAGAAAAGCTTCTACTCATCAATCTTTACAGACAAATACCTTACTTATTCTCACAGATTGTGGAAATATAATAAAAAATGTAGTTTTTTCTAATCTGCCCTTTCCTAGTTAATGAGATTTCTTAAGAAGTCAAATGATACAATGAGAAACAAATCAAATTACAATTGTTGTGCAGTTACAAAGTGTCATTTCTCTGCCACTATTCCAACTCTCCCCTTTTCTACTGAAAGTTTCCTGACTGGTTAATTCTTAGAATTTTCCACTGCTCCAAATTCATCCCTTGCCTAGTTCTTAGCTTTATCTTTATAAAACACAGTTCTAATCCTATTATTGCCCAGCTAAAATTTTCTCAATGGTCTCTCACCGCTGACCTAACTAAACCTGGATTTCTTATCCTGCCACTTACAATCTTCTGCAAGATTGTTGTAAAAAACTGTTTTTGTTTCAACTTTCCACTTCATCCCTACATAACCTTATGCTCTCCTTGTATTGTGTTTTGCACTATTTTTTTTGGATGAGCTCAGACTAACTTTGCCGTCTTGGAAGGTCCTGGCACCTTTGTAGTGTAAATTAAATATTAACATCCTTCAACAAACCAGGAGGGAAGTAGGCAATATCAAATCTACAAGTTTTTAAGATGTTTTGGAGTTAAGAGATAAGGAAATATAACTATATTATTATAATTATTTATTTAGCTATTATAAATTATATTGTCAGATTACCGTTAATTTTATTAAGTGTTTCTTGTATGTCAGCAATTATGTTTGGTAAATTCTTACTGTTAACACTTTCAAACAATAACTGTAGCCTTGGAAATGTTATTATTTAATGGATTGAATATGAATAGTAATCATTTTAATGCTAAACTGTAAAATAATTCTCTGTAATCATGAATGCTTTAAATTCATTTAAAATTAAAAGATTGGAAATTAGGCAAGTTATACAAAGAATTTTTCAGACAGTTAATATTGAGATCAAACTATCATTTTGTTACTAAAAATTCCTCTATCATGATAAATTTAAAAAGAGGAAATCTAATGAGCCTCTTTTTTTCTCTCTCATATACACTAATGCATGTACAAAATACACATACATGAAAATTTTGCAGATGATATCAAAGGATGTGTGAAGAAATGTAAGGCCATCCATGTGTGCATTGTAGATTCATAAACTCCAAAATGCACTCAAAATATTGGGCTAAGTTCTCAAAATATAGCTCCTGATATCAAGAAGTCCTTAACTAGTAACCTATATCATAGAATTAATTTCATAGTTGTTAAATTGAAACAAGTCTATATATTATTCTGAAACTAAAGAACATAAAGACAATTAACTAATGATCCATAATTTGAGAGAATGAAAGCAAACATATTTTAAGTGAATGAAGATATGTAATTTAGGAAGCATTATATCTTCTCTAATCATTTTCATATCTCTAGGCCAAATTATAAATGCTCCTATGCAAGTGTGTCTGTGTGTTTCAATAAAAGATCCTTGCTCTGAATAAGTTTACCAATTATTATAAACATAAGTTAGATATGGAAAGGGGCAGATGTGTGCATAAGGTTAAGACTTTTTGATTAAGATATATGTTAAATATCAGTCCATTTATTATTTATCTGTTTTCCTCTAAATTTGTTTATTAAAAGTTTTATTTTTATTTCACTCTTTATATACAGTGATACATATCTATATGTTTGTGTACATGTATACATATGTGTATGTATATATACATGCATAATTTCATAGCAGTTATTAGTGCTGCTTTAATGTATTTTATTTGATGTCTGCTAAAGACCAAGGAGACATCAGTCTAAAACAATGCACAGTAAAGTACATACACATTTCACTAACCTCCTCCCAGTGAGTTGACTTAGAAACAGCATACTAATTCACGGGTAACAAATTGGATGCTTATTTTGTTAAATTACACTGACGTCCATGATATATCATAAAAACAGTCATATGGTATCTACATTGTTGGGCTTTTTTACTTTAATATTCTGTGTTTAAATACTTATATAGGGCAGTGCAGACTAATGGTTAAACCCATGAAAGTAAAAATCTAATTGCCTAAATTCAGCACTGGCTCCAACACTTACTAGCTGTTAAGACCATTAACAAGATATGTAAACCCTCTGTGCCTTAGTTTTTTCATATATAAAATGAAGTCAATTTTATAGTGTGTTATGAAATCTAAATGGATTAAAATTTGCAACATGCTTAGATCAATGACTGACTCATAGCAGGCATTATTACATATACATTTGTTCAATAAAATAAAATTATCCACTTCATTTCTTGTGGATGGAGTGCTTAAGAAACAGGTTGGAGTTTTCCTGTTGTGCCAGCCATATAAATTATGGGATTAAATTTTTTCTAACTTCTCTATTTCTCCCTTTCCTTTAACTAGAATTTCTTCTCTAATCATCCCACTTACAAGTAAAATTGTTCATACATTTAGAGACAGAGACCTGACTATGTTTGTTGTAATGTTTAATTTCTCTGTGTGCCTGTGACTTAGAGAGAGAGAAAGAAAGAGAGAGAAAGACTTTTAAAACTAAAGCATCTATAAAGTTGCTCATTTGGTAGATATTTATTGATACCCTATTCAATGCTTTCACCAGGAAGAGAGATATGATGAATGAAGACATGGTCCATACTTTTAAAGAGCTTAAATTCTAGATATTTTGTGTAATCTATTCAATATGAAGGCATAAAAAAATAACATTCCAAAAATTGTTATATCAATCTCATCTTCTCTTTATTACTATTTAATGCATTCTTTAAGTGACTACATTTTTCTTAATATAAGGAATAAAAATATAGCACTGCCATTTTTTTTTTCAAATTGAGTCATATAAAAACCAATGTACCATTAGTGTGACTTCACAGAAAGGAAATATAGCTTAATGAAATGAATGACATGCATTAAGAATAAATGGCAGGGCTTCCCTGGTGGCGCAGTGGTTGAGAGTCCGCCTGCCAATGCAGGGGACATGGGTTCGTGCCCCGGTCTGGGAAGATCCCACATGCTGCGGAGCGGCTAGGACCGTGAGCCATGGGCTGCTGAGCCTGCGCATCCGGAGCCTGTGCTCTGCAACGGGAGAGGCCACAACAGTGAGAGGCCCGCGTACCACAAAAAAAAAAAAAAAAAAAAAAAGAAGAAGAAGAAATGGCAATATTTCACAAAACAAAGTGGCAGTTAATAAACATCAACTTTAAAAAAAAATTGAAATTGTTGCAGACAGAAAGCAGAGAAAGAGGTCATACATGAAGCTGGAGATTTAATGAAGGTGCAGATTCACGTGCTTATGGAGCAACTAAAAGCAAGAGACCTAACCTAGTAACATTGAAATACAGAAAATACAAGGAGGACAAAACAAGTTTCATTTTCCTTTGCTTCTAGCATAGAATTTTCTTCTTGCCTGTTCTCACATCAACCTAAAGAAAAGAAAGCTGGTCAAAAAGCACCAAACCTGTACTCATAGCTAGCATATTTCTGTTTAGTGCTATTTCCCGAGTGAGTAAATAAGATGAATCAACTTCAAATTGAGTGATCCAGATAAAGGTAATCAATACTTTGGATGATGAAAACAAATAAAACTTCAATTATTATATTTAGTATACATGAAAATATTCATACAGAAATTAGAATTATATGTTTTTATTTTTTTTAACATCTTTATTGGAGTATAATTGCTTTACAATGGTATGTTAGTTTCAGCTTCACAACAAAATGAATCAGTTATATATATACATATATTCCCATATCTCTTCCCGCTTGCGTCTCCCTCCCTCCCACCCTCCCTATCCCACCCCTCCAGGCGGTCACAAAGCACCGAGCTGATCTCCCTGTGCTATGCGGCTGCTTCCCACTAGCTGTCTACCTTACGTTTGGTAGTGTATATATGTCCATGCCTCTTTATCACTTTGTCACCGTTTACCCTTCCCCCTCCCCATAGCCTCAAGTCCATTCTCTAGTAAGTCTGTGTCTTTATTCCTGTTTCACCCCTAGGTTTTTCATGACATTTTTTTTTCTTAAATTCCATATATATGTGTTAGCATACGGTATTTGTCTCTCTCTTTCTGACTTACTTCACTCTGTATGACAGACTCTAGGTCTATCCACCTCATTACAAATAGCTCAATTTCGTCTCTTTTTATGGCTGAGTAATATTCCATTGTATATATGTGCCACATCTTCTTTATCCATTCATCCGATGATGGACACTTAGGTTGTTTCCATCTCTGGGCTATTGTAAATAGAGCTGCAACAAACATTTTGGTACATGACTCTTTTTGAATTTTGGTCTTCTCAGGGTATATGCCCAGTAGTGGGATTGCTGGGTCATATGGTAGTTCTATTTGTAGCTTTTTAAGGAACCTCCATACTGTTCTCCACAGTGGCTGTATCAATTTACATTCCCACCAACAGTGTAAGAGGGTTCCCTTTTCTCCACACCCTCTCCAGCATTTATTGTTTGTAGATTTTTTGATGATGGCCATTCTGACTGGTGTGAGATGATATCTCATTGTAGTTTTGATTTGCATTTCTCTAATGATTAGTGATGTTGAGCATTCTTTCATGTGTTTGTTGGCACTCTGTATATCTTCTTTGGAGAAATGTCTATTTAGGTCTTCTGCCCATTTTTGGATTGGGTTGTTTGTTTTTTTGTTATTAAGCTGCATGAGCTGCTTATAAATTTTTGCAAATGAAGCAACTGATAAAGGATTAATCTCCAGAATTATATGTTTTGATACTGAAATAATCTGAGAACACTGATGAAATCTTGGAAATTGAGAACTTTTGTGTTGAGATTTTAAAAATTCATTAACACCATCATAATATAACAATAAGGTTATTATCAAGAGTGCCTAGACCACCACTACCACCACCAGCAAAGACAGGATTTAATAAAGGAATAAGAATCAAAATGACAGCAGATTTTTCAGTAGGAACACTAGGTACTGGAAAACAATGGAACATTGCCTTCAATTTTGAGGAATATTTTCAAGGTAGAATAGGTGTCCCAGAATATTAATTGATTACAAGTTCATAATAAAATACTCACTTTCATGAAGAGCCTCAATGTAATTTAATGTAATTTAAGAAAGAGAAATATTTGGAATCAATGGTATCAGGCTGAGAAATCCTATGAGGTAAGCCAAGACACTGGCCTTAATGAATAGAGTAGCTGGCTTAAATTAGAGGAGAACATGGGCATCTGTTTATTGACAAAAAAGAAAGATAGGGTAGAGAGCAACTTGCCTTATAGTTTTAAATCATGTGGATTGTATTAAGGACATTATTGAGCATCATATAATGCATATTATTTTAGTTTACAAACAAATATTTAGGTGGAAATATGTTTAGAGAGTAAAGGTTGTGTTTAAAGACTTGTATTGAATATATTCTCATTACTAAGCAGACGATAGTTCTAATATGAGCACAATAATAAAACTGATTTACTATCATACTATTTATTTTAGTCTCATAAAATAGAGGGTGGGAGAAAATGCAAGTGCTATTGACAAAAACTAGAATATAAAGTCATTTCTTTAACTTATCTTGGGCTTTAAAAATGCCTTAGTTCACACTCTTTTGAGACTTAAGGATAATATGAGCAAATTATGGGGGGGGCAGCAAACAGGAAAAGGATGGTGAGTAAAGGTATTTATAATGTTTATAACTCTCTGATCTTTAAGATATCAAAGAATATTATTTTTTTAATCATTGGGAGAAAAAAAAAGCATAAAAAAATTCTGGGCATCAATGCCATAAGAAAAGTCAGGCAAACTGTGAATTTTTCTGACATGTATTATTTAGAGAAGAGCTCTGAAGTGGATAATCCCCATCCTTACAAGCACTAATCAATAATAGTGGAAGGTCAAGAGCATATTCATAATGGAATATAACAATTTGCTGTACAATGGAATATTCAGATTCACACATATTCAAATTCACAAATTTTATTGAAAAGGAGCTAGCAATTCAAAGCTCTGTCCTCAAACATTTCTGGTTATTTCAATACAACATGTTAAGCATATGTTACACCCACAGTGATGACTGTTGCCAAAGCTTGCTTGGATTTGTTTCTCTGTAACCATCTTACTTATTACAATATTCTAGTGTAAGTAGAGATTGCTTGGAAGAGAATTTTCCTTGTATGACTAATGTTCTTAATAAGCACTTTTCTCCCTTCCTTTTAAAATTTGAAGTCATTTGTACCTACACCAGATTACAAAATGTCTACATCTTTTGAATGTCTTCATTATAATTGAATTGACAACTATGCACTAATTTTATTCATAGTAGCTTCTCTCATCAAATTATCTTTCAACACCATTTCATGGCTAATAACTACTGAAAGATTAAGAGTTGAACAGAAAATAAAGTAAAGGATTAGAAGGTAATGATCTCAGTCTGAATAAAAATGATGATAGGGAAATCACTTGAATATCATAAAAATACAAAAATAGGTATTTGCTGACTCATACACATTCTATCACTGCCCTTAACAAATCACCACACATTTAGCAGCTTAAACAGCATAAATTTATCATCTCAGGAGTCCAGGCAGGGATTAACTGGATCTTCCACTCAGGGTCTCACCAGACAGAAATCAATTTGTTGGTCAGACCCGTGGTCTCATTTGAGCCTCAGGCTTCTCTTCTAAGCTCATTAAAGTTGTTAGCTGAATTCAGTGCCTTGCAGATATGGGACAGAAATTTTGTAGTTGTTGTTGTAGTTTTGTGAGCTCTTGGGCAGGGCTGCTCTCAGCTCCTAGAACTTACCTTCAGGTCCTAGTCACAAGCCCCTCTCAAAACTTGACAGCTTTTTTATTTTTTAAAGCTAGAAGGAGAATCTCATTTGCTTCAAATCTCTGCATTCAGTCTCCTAAATTGGAGTCTCAGATGAGGTAAGCTATTCAAGAGAGTGAAAATACCATAATATTCACAAGTTCTGCCATCACTCAAGGGAGGAGGATCTACAGGATGTGCACAAGGAAGTCTTAGGAGTCACGTTAGAAATTTGGCTGATAGAATTCAACAAACATGCCTGAATATCAACAATATTTCAGTAATTAAAAACCATATTAATACCCTGTTAATGGCCTTAGTAATTCTCAAACCTGATTTTTATTTGAATGAAATGTTAAGTTTTAAAATGTAAGAGTTAGGGCTTCCCTGGTGGCACAGTGGTTGAGAGTTCACCTGCCAATGCAGGGGACACGGGTTCATGCCCCAGTCCGGGAAGATCCCACATGCCACGGAGCGGCTGGGCCCGTGAGCCATGGCCACTGAGCCTGCGTGTCCGGAGCCTGTGCTCCACAACGGGAGAGGCCACAACAGTGAGAGGCCCGCGTACCGCAAAAAAATAAAAAATAAAATAAAATATAGGAGTTATTAGGCTCCATTCCAGCCAATTAAATTAAAATTTCTGATAATGTGGCCAGACTACAATATTTTTAATATTTATTAAGAGATTCTAGTATGCAGCCAGGGTCAAAAGCTATTTCTTTTCATAGAAAGAGTGCATGAAGGTTTGTGTCAATATAGCTTACATAGCCCCACAAATCTTAAGTTTGCTTTTACAGGCATACCTTGGAAATATTGCAGGTTTATTTCCAGACCACCCAAATAAAATGACTATTGCAATAAAGCAAGTCACACAAATTTTCTGGTTTACCAATGCAAATAAAAGTTATGTTTATACCATAATGTAGTCCATTGTGTGCAATAGCATTATGTCTAAAGAATTGTACACATCTTAATGAAAAAACTCTTAACTGCTAAAAAATGTTAACCATCATGTGACAAAACCAGGTTTCTACAAATTTCAATTTGTAAAATACAGTGCCTGTTAAATGCAATAAAGTGAAGCATAATAAGACAAGGTATGCCTGTATTGAGTTTCTGCCTATCTGGAATTTAAAAGTGCTTTATTTAATGCAAATTATCCATTTTGATCAAAAATTCACACAAAACCTGATATTCTTAAAGAATAAATTATATGCTTGTTGGATAAATAGCAAAGGAATATTGTTTAATTTACAGGAAGGTATTGGCATGTAGTACAAGCCAGTGGAATACGTAATAATAAGGGGATGAATAAGAGAGAGGAGGAAGAAAATTATTTAAATGTGTGTGCATGTGTGTGTTATAATATTGGGCACATCCAACATAAGGGAAAATCAAAAGAATTAAATGATTAATTACTAGCTTCAACAGGTGTGTACAACGAAATTTTCAGAAACTAAACATATTACTATGATCTTGCAACAAATAAAAGGTAGAAGGGTATTGAAACTGAAGTCTTTCCTATTGCAAAGCCCATGGGTTTTGATGCTCACACGGGCCCTTCATTAACCTTACATTATATGGGGAATTCTTTTCTGGTTTTCCACAACCTTTATGTACAGTTTGTTCTTTACTGCCTTGTTTCTATCATTAGGTACAATTTTATGGAGAAAAAAACAGAAACAAAAACAAAAACTAATTTTATTTTCTGCTGAAGACTTCATAGTATTAATGAAATGGTATGTTTGGAGCATGGATTTTAAAATGTCTGAGTCCATAAATGGAAGGCAGAAAACATGCATTTTTAATGTTTTAGAAAATATAACATTTTATATTTTCAGAAAATATTACATTTTATGTTTCAGGAAATATAGTATTTTATATTTCAGATCATGTAACAGGGAAATGAAAGTAGCTATAAAATCATCTACAGGTTGATACTTAACTTCCAGGAGACATTACTGCAGAATATATAAATTCAAATTCTACACAAACTGAACAAAATGATATCTCAATATGTATGGGTGTGGGAGGTGGTAATTGTTTTGCATTTATACATATCCTGTCTGCCTTTACTTTAGCTGACTGAATTTAGATTTGGCTGTATTTCTTTATTGTCTCCAAAGAATCAGATCCTTAAATATTGCTGCCTCATAATAAAGGATATATAAGAATACTGTAGTTAGGAGTATGAAATACAATTCTGAAGTGACTTTCCAAGTATGTCTTTTTGTTTCTAATGCAAGAGAAAAGGACGTAGTTTGCAGAATGAGGCATAGCCTCCAGTCTGAGAATGGCTTCTGTCAGTAATAGTAAATATATATGCTTGTTTTAGGGATTACCAATTATATAGAAAAGGTGTCTACCAAAATACCTGGAGCACAGTAGGAACTCCATAGAAGAAAATAATTTTAATAATTTAAACTTTTACCCATCATAGGATATTTTAAGACTTTCAAGGTATTAATTTCATTAATCATATAATTTACACATTATTTTAATAATATTGAGGGGTAGTTGAAAATTGTTGAGACTTGAATGTGACTGGTAAATATAAAAAAGACATCAATATAAAGAAAAAATTGCATTGATTAATAGGTTATTTTTCCCAATTCACTAATGTTTTGCACCATTAAGTGATATTAGGTGGATGCAGAATACATTAAACAACCAAATTAAACAAGCAGCAGCAAAATACAGTCATCTGTATATTCATTAATCTTGTATTTCTTATATTGTGGCCACACTGGCCTTGAGCTTTGTCTTAGAAGTGCTTATTGCATAAATCTACACAAATCTTTGTGAATTTTGTGCTTTTGTTCCTGATAATTCACTAAGCTCAAGTAGTTTCACCTGTTCTTTAAAGGTAAAGTCCTTTATGTATCTCAGTGTTTATTTATTTATTAGGAAATTAACATGTTAAAATTTTTTTTCTACTAATTTTATTAGGCTTGTTTTGTTTTACTTAGTGCCCTGGTTACAAACTAGCATCTATTCTTTAGTGGTCTTACCCTAAACCAAATTTTCCCCATAAACCCTCCTCTTTTTAGAGCAAATTGTGCTGAATGCAACATTTATAGAAATAATTACATTGCATTCCACCAGAAATATTTTTAATTAATTTCCTATTATATATTAGATAAGGTAATTATCCATTAGAAAACATATTCTGGCATTATGATGGAGCAAATAGAAATAAAAAATGTGAGCATTTATTATACATATGTGTTTGCAACTTTGCAATTAATCTAATTTACTTAATAAATATTTGTCAAAGCTTAATTTGTGCCAGTTTCTGTATTATGTGGCAAGATTAAAATTTTGAAAAAGAGGTTAGGTTTAGTCCCTGCTCTTGTGAAATCTATATTTTAGCTGGGGAGAAAGATATAGAGATAGGATATTACAATACAATAAGGGAATCTCAGGTGTTGTGGAAAGTATTTGATGGGGTATAAGAGACTGATGCTATTATGATTTCTGAACTAAAGATAATAAACCCACACTAGCTAGTTTTATTAGGGAAGACATTTATTAAATGGTCATTAAGTCACTTGCAAATTTCCAAGGAAATTCAAAAGAATCAAGTTTGGCAGCTACACAGCCAGGAGTGTTGCCTAAATTTCATCACAAGACTATTACAGTGAAGACTCTTTAATGTTATTCTGAACACTGACATTCTTCAGAGTGGGCACTGAATATGATAACACTGCTGCTATGTTTTACAGAACAAAATTAATGGGACACTTGTTTCTTTATGACCCTAGTTTCCAAATAGAAGTTCTATGAAGAAGTACTAACTGAAGTATTTTATATTATATGCCTCAGCCAGAGCTAAATACTAGAAAAGTACTATCCTTGTTTCTACTTCTGAGAGTCATAGAACCTCGTAAGTTAAACTTTGCCCAAACAGAGGAAAAGTGTATATAATTGTTGGTAAACCAATTATACTGACAGTTACCCAATACTGTCTACCCCTTAGCTTGCACAACATAACTCACCTAAACAGACACAGGACTTGCAGCCATGACAAGAAATCCATGAGAACAAGAGTTCTCAGGAGTTAACTGATCCTGAAAAAATGAAAGCATGCTTACATTGTGTCCAAAAGAGATACAGGAAAAGGTGGAAATCAAGAGAAATCAGTTTAAATACACAAATATATACATTGCACAGGAAAGTAAATAATACCTTTAATAAGTATCTCGGCATCTTTATCTTACAGAGCAGTGCACATTTCTACCTTTGTATAGTTTTACCTGCTTCCAATTCCTTTAACTTCTGCCTTTCAGTGGATTTGACAGTGCATGAAACATCCTTGGGATTCTAGGTTTCAAACACACAGTGATAACTCACACATATTGCCATCATCTTGATGTCTATATGTATATGTGTAAATTGTGCTGTGGTATGAATGTTTGTATCCCCCAAAATTCATATGTTGAAAGCCTAATGCCTGATGCGATGGTATTAGGAGATGAAGACTTTGGGCGGTAATTAGATAATGAAGGTGGAGCCCTCATGAATGGAAATAGCCCCTTCTAAAAGAGATCCCAGAGAGCTGTCTAGTCCCTTCCATCCTTTGAGGATACAATGAGAAAGTGCCAGCTATGAACCAAGAAGAGGATCCTCAACAGAATGCAAGAATGCGATGTCTTGTTCTTAGACTTCCCAACCTTCAGAATAGTGGGAAATACATCTCTGTTTTTTTTATAAACCACTCAGTCTGCAGTATTTTGTTATATCAGTCTGAACAGGCTTAGATGATAGATAGATAGATAGATAGATAATTAGCTGATTTTTTTTCAGTGGCATAAGATGCTGAAATGTCACTCTGAACTTTTTATTCAATAAAATGTTTTGCTATTCTTTTGGTTGAATTATTTCTTTTGAGGAAACCTATGATTTTCAATTCAGTACAGATTATAATGAAGCAAATGTGATGTAAAAAATATCTTTTATTAAATATAATATTTGGGGGGACTATCCATATCTTCTGCCTGTCAGAGAAACAGGGACATATATTACTTCCTGGTTCAGAACATGTGCCTTATCATATAGGACTTGACCTCAAACTTACAAGGATTTTTTTTTTTTTTTTTTTGCGGTACGCGGGCCTCTCACTGTTGTGGCCTCTCCCGTTGCGGAGCACAGGCTCCGGTCGCGCAGGCTCAGCGGCCATGGCTCACGGACCCAGCCACTCCGCGGCACGTGGGATCTTCCCGGACCGGGGCACGAACACATGTCCCCTGCATCGGCAGGCGGACTCTCAACCACTGCGCCACCAGGGAAGCCCAAGAATTTAAAAAATTTCTTCCTATTTCGTAAACCCAGCTTCACGTAGATGATCTAGTATATGCTAAGATCAGCATATATCAAGGAAATTACCTATTTCCATAATTCTCCACAACAAAATACATATTTAAGACGTAATAATAGTTATGCATAAAATGTGTAGTTATATGACATTTTGGTAGGTTAATGAATGATGTTATAGACAAATGTGTAGTCAGCAAGAAAGCAAAATCAAATTACAACACAATACAATGTGTCTGTTTTATCATCCATGAAGGACAAAGATGCAATGGAATCAACTGGCCTCCATTAGCTGTTGGTACTATGATAGTGGCTAGTTTTGCTTTGGCTGTTGGCAATATTGAGCACTCAACCGGACTGGTAGCCAGATCGTTATTGCTAAAAAAAATTTATTGATGACCACATGATAGCAAGGTCGTCCAGTTTGCATATCCGTTTCAAAAGCATTAAAGATAGGGAAAGATACTGACTTTCACAGGATAGATTATCTTATTGATCTGATTTTTGAAAGTCTCATGTGCAATAAAAAGCTTTGGACAGACATTCAATCACACTTATTTTTAAATTTGACTTCCTATGCCATTTTTTTCTAAAAATGTCTTTTTAACTAATCCTATAATAGCTTGTGTTAAAAATTCCTAAATATTGACAAAACCACTGACCTTTCCCCATGACATTCCATAAATCTTTATCTCAGATTATCTTTTTTTTTTTTTTTTTTTGCCAAACAAAGAGAACAGGTAAGTTTTATCCAATAAAAAAAAAAATTATTCTCCCCCACTGTCTACTGCTCTGCAAGTGGAATTACTACTAGTGTAACTATAGCGTCCAAAAATTCACTTCTAGCTTTGTCACCAAATAATGCAGAACCATCTTGTACTTTTAACCATATTCAAAAAGTAATTTAACTCAGTTAAATTATTATGGAAAAATGCCAAAGAAGATAAATGTGTGAGCTTTGGCAGTAGGGATGTCCTGGCAGGAGTAAGTACATGAGAAATGTGAGCTACAAGTTCATGTAACTTAATTTTGCCTTCAGATTACTGTCTTTGCCCCCCATATATCACTTCAAATTGGTAATGAAATGCTGCTAATGATGCACTATTTTATAGCCTGATGGATAACACCAGGTTCATGATGGGAAACTCAGTTCAAATGGTTACCTGATGTTCTTTGTCAATCATTCGGTCCTTTCTATGGCTCAGTAGCAAGCCCAGAGCAGTTTCTCAAAAATAGAATATCTACTTTCTGTACAGAATATGGCCTTGCTTTAAAATAATAGGGTCCTTGTCTATGTCTTTCTAACTTGTTTAAGTAGAATATTCCAGTACAGAAAATCTAAAAAGAATAGTTGGTATCAAGAGCCTATATATCAAAGATGCCAAACCACTATAGAATTGTAAGGAGCACACACACACACTGCTTCCATATATCCTAGATGTGCATTACTTCTGGTTCAAAACCCCAGGAGCTTCCCTGGTAAAAGCTGAAACTGGTTCATGTACACGGAAGGCAAGTTGAGGCCAGAGAAAGAGAATGACCACTCCAGATTGGTAGGTGGCAGGTTTAATAAGCAAGAGAACTTACATATGAGGCTTGTCTTGGGTGGCTGCAAGATGAATAGATCTTTATACTTGCCCACCAGAATTGTAAGTTTATATAGAGTCTTTAATGGGACTCAGTCACCTATACCATCCAGATGGTCTCAACAACACGTTGTTCTCTTAAGACTGCATCCTTGAAAATTGATCCCATTGCAGGAAGAGTGGGCAGTGTACATTCCAAGGACAGGGGAAAGGGTGAAGAGCCTCCAATTGCCCAGTCCAGCTTAAAGGTCAACCTTAATGACCCCTCAATGACCTCCTCTAACAATTATTTCTGCATTATATCAGCAGTGGCAAATGTTGTAGAGTGAATAAGCTTGGTAGATACAACCTCCTCCATTTCGCCCCTCATAACCAGATCTTACAATCTTTCATGCCCCTTTCTTGCACAAAGTTCCCAGAGTGAACAATAGGTTCTTTCATTATCGTGGAAGTGGCTTGTTTGGTAACTATCTGGCTGTCATTGGAGGCAGATATCACACCAACAATATAGGCACCTGCAAGAGAAAACATGGATTACAATAATGATTCCCAAAATAGGCAAAAAAAAAAAAATTTTCCACCAAAAGCCCCATGCTTTGAACCACCGATTTATTAAGTCCCCTAGGCTGGGGGCCAGATCCCCTCAGGGTATTCACTTGTGTTCTCATGTGATTTAATAATGATGATACATTAGCAGGTGCCTCCTTGCGAGGCAGTAATACTGTCCAAGGGATCCTATTTTAAAGTACAGCTGTTCTCATTAGAGACATCTTAGCATTCAGTAAAGACAGGCTTTGGTAGCTATCATTTGAGGCTTACTGGGTGAATTTAATAAGGGCTTCTATGTTTGCTATAATATCCTCCAGCCAATGGAGGGAAAAAAGATGGCAGCCAAATGATCATAACAATGGAAAACAGAATGTGCCCACCTTACCTTTAGGAGAAGAAGGTTGGCAGCTTTAGGAAGTTGACCTAGCTGTGCATACCATACATGCTGGCCGGGGAGGCAGCACTGTCAGATGTGAGGAGGTGGACATTCCATTCAAGGTATAGTGAGTTTCAACAGGTTCCGCTTGCAGAAGGACAATGGGATCCCAGTGGAGATTGAGTAGCTCTCCCTCTCCCAGGGGTTCAAAGTAACTCACCCATCCCAATGGGATGTGTCATTGCAAATTCCAGCAGATAACGCCTTCCCCAAGCATTCTGGAGTTTGGTGTTCTCAGCAAGCAGCATAGCATGATGATCCATGATGAGAGTTGAGGCAATGGTTGTCTCGTAAGATCCGTAACTTTATGGTGTTGGGTATTTTGGCAGGGCTCCCCAGTCTGGCACATCTTGATCTTTGAAATGTGACCCTCCCCCAGTTCCTCTCTATTTGATGAGTGTATTCATGCATGGTACTCAGCTTCTCTAATCCCATAATGGTGGCAACATGGTTTACTTGCCGACAGGGCAAAGCCTGGATTAAGCCAGACATGGTGTCCACACAAAACAAGGCATACTTACAACCCTCATTGGAGGGAGAGGACCAATATAATCAATTTGCCGATCCCTCACTGATTGAGAGCTCTGGTGGATGCCCTCAGGTTTCTTTGGTATTTGTCTTGGGCATTGTTTAGAAACACACAGGACATGATTCACTGCATTAACAGAATCACTGTATTTCAAGAGCAATCCTACATCCTTGACAATACATCATCCCACCTGGGGGCTATAGTGGCTGCTTTTCCTATGACCCAATCTTCTGTATCTCCTGAAGGGTCAGTTGCTAGGGCTCATACGTTATGACATCAGCTTCCTGTTTTTCTCTGTGTGTGTGTGTGGGGGGGTGTCAGTGCCTTAAGAGTCAGGATATGGAAGGTAGCGAGGATTGCCTCAGGCTCTTAAAAGAAAACCAAAACGTCTTTGCACATATCCCAACCCTACAAGGGCTTATTCATAATCATACATCCCTCGGCTTCCCATTACCCAAGTCATAGGTTTAATCACATTAGAGCAGCCCAACTGTCAGTGCCAAGGGGTAATGGCCAGGTCTCATGAGTTATCACCAACCAAACTGCTCTGGGTTTAGCTCACTAGCTGCTGGAGTTCCTTCCTGTTTTCATCCAGATGGTGGCAGTGTTGAGCCGAATAAGGACTGCAGTTCATGTGGATGGGTTGCCCTGAGTAGACCCATCTGTATACTAGGTTATCAGTGAAAATTTCCCCCACTCCCTCCCTACAAACCACAGGGGCTGCCAAAGGAACAGGGGTGGGGCAATTTGGAGGGTCTACACATTCCTCCAGGCCTATATCTCTAGAGACAGTTGGCTGGTGGATAGGGTACTCCTCTGCTGCAAGGAGACATGTCACTTTGTCAAAGCAGGTGAGCCATTGCAGAAGTGGGCTCACTGAAAATATTCTCAACTTTCCCCTTGATAGGAAGGGACGTTCTTACTATGACATGCTGCTCCTTCCTTTTTCAACTACTATGATGTTTTGTGTCCCAGGTGATGAGCTTTTAACTCATGGTTTTTGTACAGTAATCTCCATAGGATTTAGATATTTTCTTTCTCCAATTAATTGTTTCCCTCAGGAATATCCTGACTGCATATTATCTATTAATAAGACATTCAGTTTTAACACTGTTGAAGGATATTGTCTCAAATATTCCCACTTCTCCCTTTTTCAATTGACTCAGGGTCTGAGAATTGAGTTGGGTCTGGAAAATGGAAGATCATTGTCTTTTTTAAGGCAACTCAAGTCTGTGCCATAGTTGTTTTACTTAATCAACAGACCCAGTGTTACTTTGTGGGTTGCTTGTACATTTACAAACTAGGAAACTAGTGATCTATTATCCACCACAAATATAGCAGCAGTGGTCAACCTGAATATGGACTCCATGCTTACCTTGCCTCTGAAGTCTAACTGTTGTCACCTGGCCTCAACAGCTCAAAAATCCCTTATCTTTGCTGAAATAAGAATCCTTGTTCCAACTGCAACATATTTTACCTACAGAGAACAACCACAGTGGCATATTACAAAGATGCTGTCACTCCTCTCGCCAATAAATTTATCAACTTTAAGGTTAAAATGGTACCTTCTGCACCTGTTTAAGAGATATATTAAGGGGTGAGGTCACATGGCTATTTCCTAAGTCTTTAGATTCTTTATTCTCCTCTCAGGATGTAGTTTCTGTCTTTCAAATTCATTTATAGGAAGCCACAGTTGAGTGGAGATTTCAGTTAATCAACCAAGCAAAGAATTAGAACATCTGTCTGTGTATTGTACTAGTGGATTGTAATCACAATCTTTGGTAAATTCAATTGTGTTAGGTCAGATGCTCTGGAAGCAGATTCTGAGATGGGAACTTATAAATATTTTATTTTTTAAAGGAATGTTCTTAGCAAAAATTGATAATGGAATGAGGTAAGAAGGACAAGAAAGGGGAAGAAGCTATGCTTCTATATAATATAAAAATGTAGTTTCAAATATAATTTAGAACAGTTCTGATGTAATCAACTTGCTAACAAGTGTCTTGTACATCCCTGTGAGTGTAGAGATGATTGGGGGCTCAGTTTCATTTTTGCTGACAGGTCAGATATTCAAAAGCATTAATGGCTGATCACACACTGATGGGTATTAGCATAGATTTGACTTCTGCCACCTGTGTACTCCATTGCACAGTCTGTGAGGTGACTGAGAAAAGAGACTCATAAACCCTGGCCAGATCATTCTGTCTACTTGTTTTGTTTTTTGTTTTTGTGCCCTTTTTTTTTCTACAGTAGACGGTTTCTGGCACATGTTAATGTGAAACACAAAAACACCTACAATCTGTACATTGTTCCACAGGTCTGTCTATATCATTATTTCCCAAACATCTGGTCCAGAATCTGGCTTCTTCCAGGTTCTTGACTGACCAGTGAAGCCATCTGTAAATTCACATGAATCCGTGTGCCTCCTAAACTCAGGACACTCTCTGTCCACATCAAGTGAATGACCAGGAATAGTGCCAAAAGCTCCAACCACTAGAGAATAATCTATTCCCAGTGGCTCTTAAGACCATATTTAAGTATGTCAGTAGCATAGCAGCAGACCCTTTTCAGTCCACACCAACCTACCAAGTTAGTTCATCTACAAACCAAGTCTACAATAAACCTTGTTTATTCCACCCTCAGCTTTTATAAGGAATGTTCCATGAGGCCATAGTATGGCAACAGTGTTGGTATAACAGTGATGATTGACAAGAGTATTTGGACTACCTGTTTAGACAGCCTATATATGCCCCTTACCAAATGTGTGACTTTCATCTTATGAAGGATGCTGCCATACCTACTCAACAACTCGATGTAGTGAATCTGAAAGGATAAGGCAATGGAATGGAAAACTTGACTTGCAAGGTCATTTGCAACCCATGGCCAGAGGCTCAGGTCTACCAAGGCTCACTAACATGACAGGAGCTATTTTTGAATATTGTATGGTTTTCTGTTGCAAGTGTTAAGCTTTAGCTTTGCACTAAAGCTTTTTTTGTGGCTTGCCAGAGACACTTTATGAAAAGTTTTCCTACCATGGATACCTCTGTTACTATGGTATCTGATAAATCCTGTGGCCAAAGTGACATTTTGCTTGTCCTTTCATTGGATTCCACTCAAAATCTACAGTGATTCATGTCACTTAATGAAACGATATGAGAGTATTTCCAAACATAGAATATACTATCTCCAAACCGCAGAAGTTGATATGTTAGTACTTACTTTTTAGTGGTAAGAAGTTTAATAATTTGTACTTTACCTTGGAGCAGATATCCTAGTGCTCCCAAGAATACTGGAATGCTAAAATATTCACCAGTATGGCAAGGGGCCAGGACTTCCTACCCAATCCGCAATATGTCATTGGCTAAGGCCTGAGGGGTGGAGGATTGTAACTACCAAAAGACTCTAGACAGCATGGCTTGTATTGTCCAAGGGCAACATTTCAGAGAAGCGTGCACATTTTATTCATCAACGTAGGCTGTCTGCTGCAACATTAAAATCAATATTTAGTTTAATCTAAAATTAGGTTTTCTTTCTGATTAAGCTTATTGGGAATTCACACATTTCGTATATATGTTTCTTGGTATGATTTTAGCAAACACACACACAAACATACATATGAATAGAGATAAGGAAATCTTCCAATTATTCTTTTTGTGCATAAGCTGTCTTTTAGTGGGTTTGACTTTGCAATTAGTCCCCAAGGGTAAGTTCTTGTCTTGTTCTTATTATAGTTTTATAAAAAGTGAGACATTAGGGGGAGGTAAAATTAAGATATTTGGATTCTCCTTTCAAGTTAGCTGCCTCAGGTGTGATGAGTTCAGCATTCTAAAGCAATGTAGAAATAATTTATCAAATGGCTAAAAAGGTGAACTTGCAGAACTGCTTTGGCTGGCAAAATATGATCAGTGGGGTTCCTGGATTTGAATCTCATCAATCTTTTCTTATGACACCTGTACAATGTTCAAGTTTCATCTTTACTGATAAGTGACTTCACTTTCATGTAGTAAATCCAATGAGGCTGGGAATTAAACTAATCTAATTTGGCAACCCCCAAAAGCAAACCCTTAGTGTGATTTTTGGCTGTTTGAACATTGTATCTGAAAGAGATAAGATTCTTTCAGGAGAGAGAATCTCTCTCCTGAAAGTAAACTTTGGTTTACTTTTAGAAATAATGTGATTTTTTTCAAATGCTGTATTTCCAAAAAAGCATGTTTATTTTACATGTGTTTGGCATCAAAAATAAGACCTTTAAAAATTAGTATCCTAAATGATTATATTTAAATAAGATGAAGTGTGGAGGATCCTACAGTTAATTTCTTGGGGCAGAATATATGACAAATTTGTACATGTTAATTAGTCTTCAGAAAAGTTTTATTTTAAAACTTTGAAGACTATAATGTATAAGCCTGAGGTGCATATTTTAATTTAGAAATTTCTTTTTCAGGAAACCAATAGAAAACATTTTTTTATGGCTGCAAACTATCTTCAGCTATTCAAATCTTCTTAAACTATAACTTCAATGGAATTTCTTTTTGCCATTGTGTTTTATCTGAGCAGGGGGGCAACATCTGAGTGAACTTGCTCCCCTCAAGCTCTCAGCTGACACACAAAGTTAGATGTCAGTTTACATAATTTAATTGGACCTAACTCTTCTTTTCCCAATTGCTTCTTTGTCCTCCAGCTTGGTTTTTTGTTTTGTTTTTGTGTTTGATTTTTTTCTCCTAATTTTTTTTTTAAACCTGACATACACTTAACTAAAGTCAGAAATAAAACATCCCTCTTATTCTGATAATAAGTCTTATCTATTTTTCTTAAACATGTTTTGCTCTTTAAACACCAGGCCTTAGGCAAGATGGTGATATTATACATAGTTTCTTTCCCCCATCTCATTCCAGGTGTCTGCAGCATGGCACATCTCAGTAGGGTCTAGCTATCTAGCTGGAAGGCTTGTCACTCCTAAGATGTTAGTTGATTCTACTTAAGATCTCCATACCCTCAGAAAGTAATTGAATGGGACACTAGTAATAAACAGAGTCTGAAGACCCAAAGGAAAGAATCATTAATGGTAAATAATCAGGGAAAATGACAAACAGTGATGCTACATAGTAGTATAGTAAAAGATCTTTTATTTGGGACTGGTAGAGAGTAATTTAATTTAAAAATTTAAATAAGGTGATATATAGCATATAGATGCTATATGCAAATAGATATAAAATAGCATATAGATATTTTTGTAAAAATTAATAAACAGAAACTTCAGTTAAATAGAATTGGGAGACCATAGGCGGAGCTCTCACTACCTGAAATATTAGCAGAGACCAGCAGGAAGTAGAAAGACTCCTCTTTCCTGACAAGGCCTCAGACAATGAAAAACCATAGACTCTTTGGTACTATAGTCCTCCCAACTTCCTTTCCTTCTCTGTAAAAATATTCTCCTTCTCTTGTCTTGCAAAGACTTGCATGTGGCTGAACCCAAGTTGACATTCTCTGCTGATCCTGAATAAACTCATTTGTGTGTGTGTGTTGTTTGTTGTTCTCTTCTTTTGCTGGAGAAATAATTAGCAGTCTATTTGTATTAGGTCAACATTTTGGTGGCCCATAAAAGGACCAGAAAAGACCTCCAAAGGCCCCAGGGCTGGTGAACAAATAGGTGCAGTACCCACAGTTGAACCCATTGACCTTACTGCTTTTCTCACTGAAAAAAGGTAAGTCCTGCTCCTGGATTCTAGCTTACACCCTCTTTGCATTTGAAGCTCTCCAGGCTTTATTCAGGATCTGCCTAAAGAATTTTTTCTTTCCAACTTTGTCCTGTGTATGAGTACTCATTTGGCACTTTGGTATGATTTTGAGATCTGACTGTGTTAGCTGAAAATGGCTGAGGATCCTTTGGACCATTTCTTTGGGAACAGGGCTTTTTTCACTGAAAAGGTGCTGTTTTTCAGCCACTGGCCCATTCTTTTGGAATAAGGGTTGTACTATAGAAACTGGCTGAGAAGCCTTCACCCTATCTCCTCCCAGACCAAGCTGTTTCCTTAGAACTAGCTGGTATTAGACCTTCAGGCTGTCTGAGCATCAAGCTGTTTTGAGATGTTTGAACTGTTTAAGCTGTTTGAGCTGTAAGTTGTTTGAAAATTATTCTTTTATTCTAAAGTAAAACCTCTGAGCAATGGGATCTTAGTTATCTAAATATTTTGAAGGCACTTCCCCCCACACATAAGAACTCTGGTCAATTTTATGTTTAAAAACTGCAGTTCTACTGCATGCACATTTCTAACTATATGGACTATATTTTAAATATCAGTGGCTATTATGGGCTAATTTTTAAATCCCCAACTAATTTTTTAAAAAAATCTAACTGGACTACAATAGCCCTAAAATTTCCAGAAATAAATGGGAAGCCTATTATAGTTGGGATTTTGGAGGCTTCCAAATGTTATCCAAAGCTTAAAATAAAGGTGAGTTGTGAGCCATAGTCAAAGATGTTTCCAAAGTAACTGATGATCCTCACAAATTTGCTGAGGAATTTAATATAGTCATTCAAACTTTTAACCTAGTTTATCTGACATATCAGGTAGTTCATATGCTTGTTGGTGAAGATCAGGCTCAGCATTGGATGAAAATCACTAATTGGGAAAATCTTGAAGGGTCTCTAGAATTACAACTGGGAGACCAACCCACTAAGTTTTTATATGATCAGGCTAGGACAATCATTAAGTGACTTCATTTCCTAGGGCTTTTCCAGAGCCTGCTGACTTGAAAAAAATTCAGGCTTGCACTCAAAAATCTGATGAACCTGTTCATGACTCTTACAATTAACTTCAGATTGTTTTTAAAGAACACTCTAGTCTTCCTTCATATGTTGATTCCAACTGAGTATCTTTAACTCTGTTTATTGATAGGCTGAAGATCATTTTCCTTCTAGTAAAAAGGACCAGGATGGAATGGGGAACAATTTCCACTCCAAATTGAGCTAATCTGGCAAACCAGCTTTCTCTCACTCAAGATGAGTCCCCTAAAAAGAAGACCACTAATATTCTTAATCTTCAACTTCAGCAATCAAAGGCCCCTAAACAAAACCAAAGCCCTCCTGGTTTCTACTATTATGCAAAAAGCCAGAACATTGCAAAAGAGATTGTTACAAATTAAGTGCTTCAGGTGTCTTTAGCCTTCTAACCAGTCTTTCCGAGGTGTTCCTAACTCACAATGGCAGGGCCCTGAGGAACTACAGGGGATCTTCCCAATCCTCCCACTCAACTGGCTTGAGAAAATGTTTCACCAGATTGAGGATGAATCTCTCCCATGCCTAATTGACACTGGAGCCACACTTTTGATGTTCAACTCCTCTACTATAAAGAAGCCCCTGCATTAGAGTACTAAAACAGTTTAAATAGTGGGGATAAATAATGAACCTTAAGAGGAATTTTTTCTCTAGACTTATCTCCTTTTGTTTAGGCCCTTTGAGAGATACATATGTTTTCTACTTAGTTCCTCTACCCCTATCCACTTATTAGGTCAAGATTTCTTAGAAAAGTATATGCTGGAATTTATTTCTTTCAAAAGGGAGAAATAATTCTAGAATTTGACAGTAGTTATCAAAGCAGCCAACCAAGTGAATTAAATGAAACTTGACATCTTCTATCTGTTCCATCTCTGATGTTACTTGAGCTGATTCTGGAAACACTGATCAATTGTCCCTAATGAAAAAGTTACTGTCCTCCTTATGGGCAAAATCTGTAACTGATACTGGCAAAATTCACAGCACACCTCTTATCAAGAGTCGAATATCCCTTAAAACCTCTTTCTAGAATTAATCAATATCCTATCAGTAAAGAAGCCCTTCAAGGCATAAAGACCACAGTAGAAGATTACAAAGCTCAAGGCCTCATTATCCCTTGTACTAGTCCCTGTAATACTCCTATTTTGCTAGTGAGAAAACTTTAAGAGCTGAGGGCGGAGTTTTATCCAGGACCTTGGAGCAATAAATAACATTGTTATTCCTCGACACTGTTTTTCCTAATTCTCACACATTACTAACATCCATTCCCACCAGAAGTAAATTATTTACGGTATTATGTAGTGCATTCTTTAGTAATCCAGTTGATAAAGCTAGCCAATACCTTTTTGCCTTCACTTGGGAAGAAAAACAATTCACCTGGACAGTAATGCCTCAGGTTTTACTGAGAATCCTTATTGTTTCTCTCAACCTGAAGACTGATCTGGATGATATAAATTTCTCTAGGGTTTCTACTTTGTTGCAGTATGTGGATGATTTGCTTCTTTGCTCTCCTTATCAAGCCTACTCACAGGAAGATAGCATCCACTTTCTAAAACTTTTAGCCTTAAAGGGACATAAGTTTGTGAAAGAAAAATTGCAGTTTGCCCAAATGCAGGTTCAATATTTAGGGAATCTGTTATCAGAACAAGGGCTACACCTAGATCCAGATAGGATTCATGGTGTCCTAACTTTCTCAAGTCCAAAACTAAGCACCAACTGCAAGGTTTTCTTGGGCTAGTTAGCTACTGCCAAAATTGGTTTCCAAATTTTTCTCTTATGACCAAATCTCTGTACGTTTTACTGAATAACAACACAATCCACTTCTATGGGAAGAACCAGACAACATACATTTTAAGGCCTTCAAAGAGTATTTCATGAACACCCTTGTCCGTGGGCTTCCCAATTATCGGATTCCCTTTTTCCTTTTTGTATATAAAAAGGAAGGAAATGCCCTTAGGGTATCACACAGGGACCACCATTGACCCATAGGGTATTACAGCCAGCACCTGGACCCTGTGACATGGGGACACCCACCTTGTCTTAGAGCCATAGCTACCATTGCCCTTTTGGTTAAGACCACTGAGAAAATCAGTGTAGGATCACTTTTAATCATTTTTGTACCTCATGGCATAGAAGCTCTCCTGAATTCTCATCACAAGTTTCTCATTTAACTTTTCTCAGTCAGCTGCCTCACCTCCTGTGAAGTCCTTCTGTTAACTGCTCCTCACGTAACTTTTTTATGTTAATAACCTTAACCCTGCTACTCTTCTCCCCTCTGTCACCTATGAAGTCCCTCACAACTGCTTAATGCTGACAGATCACCTCCTGACTCCTCATGAAAATCTAGATGAAACTCCTTTGAGCAATGCTAATTTCTCATGGTTCATTGATGGTTCCTATTTAAAAGGTGGCAATGGCAAATATTGTGCCAGGTATGCTATTCCAACTCCTTTTCATGTTGCTGATGCAGCATCTTTACCTATGCCTACTTCATCCCGACAGGCAGAATTATATGTTCTTACATGGGCTTGTACTTTTTCAAAGGACAAAACTGTCAATATTTACACTGATAGTATATATGCTTTCAGAGTAGTTCATTATTTTGGAATGCTGTGGAAGCAATGGGTCTTCCTTACTTCCAGCAGAAATAAAGTTAAAAATGAACCCTATGTTTAGGAATTATTGGATATAATACTTTTACTTGATGCTTTAGCTATTATTAAGATTCTGGGGCATTCTAAACTTGATTCTCTAGAAGCAAGGGGAAATCACCTTGCTGACATTTCCACAAGGAGTGTTTCCCTTAAAGAATCAACAACAGCCAAATGTCTGTCATAATCCAAAGGGATATTTCTCCAAATGATAATTTAGAAAAGCTGGCTAGAGAAGCCCAACTTTTGGCTTCACGAAAAGAAAAATAAGATTGGAAATTAAACAATAGCTGGTTTGATAAAAAGAAAAAGCTGTGGTTAGGTCCAAATAACAACCCAGTCCTACTAGAGATTCTAAATTTCCCACTCCTCATCATAGTACCTGTATTAAGCCATTGGTCTACTGACAAAATAATACAATTCCTGAAACAATATTGTGGGGAAACGTTTAACAACAATAAGTACTTACTTTATTTGTCCCATTTGTCCAAATTACAACCCAGGGAAGCCTGTTTGTACTGCTCCTGGACATTTTAAACTGCCTGATGGATCATTCATAGTCTGGCAAGTGGATTTTATATAACGTATTCCATCTCATAGATGTAAACATGTTTTAGTCATGGTCTGTATGTTTTCAAACTATACTGAAGCTTTCCTTTGCAAGCAGGCTACTGCCTCTTCTGTGGCTCAAGTCCTTTTGGGAAAGACTATCCTTTTTTGGAAAACTCATCTCAAACTTCATAGTGATTGTGGAACCCATTTTACAAGTCAGGTACTTTAATAAGTCTGTGCTGTTTGGCTTGTTTTAGATTTTCACTGTATGTATCCCCCTCAATCCTCTGGTTTATTTGAATGCACTAATAGCATTATTAAGACTCAATGGCAAAATTTGTAGAGGACTTCCAAATACCTAGGTCAAAAGCATTTCTGTTGGCCCTTCTCAATCTTAGATCCACCCCTATCAGAACTCATAAACTCTCATTCTTTGAGGTAGTTACAGAAAGTCCAATGCATTTAGCTCCTGTCTCTTTTGACCCTGTCTCATTCATTTGCAATGCATTTAGCTCCTGTCTCTTTTGACCCACAACAGATAAATATTCAATATTCAATATTCAATATTGCAAAGACCTAATTGCTTCTGTCAAAAATAACCATGTCTTGTTAGAGTGGTCTTTCCACAGTGTGCTCTCGGAAGACAAAGACCTTAAGCATCACACGTTGTCAAGTGGAGATTTTTGTTTACTGGAAAAGACACCTAAGAAGAACTCACTTCAACCTCACAGGAAAGACCCTTAACAGGTGCTGCTAGCCAATTCTTATGCTGAAAAATTATAGGGAATAAACCCTTGGATTCATGTGACACAGAAACCACCAAACCACAATTGGACCTGCACATCATTAGGTGACCTGAAAGTATAACTTTCCTAAAATTGAAGGAGATGACATCTGATAGGACAGCTTTTCCAAGATATTAGGACCAAGCCTGTTGAAAGTTTGTCACCAAACCACTGATGATGACATAATGTTTTACATGATCTCTAATGCTTATAATCTTAATAGTATATGGACTTTAGATAAATAGTGACTGAGAGTTCTCTCTCTTACTCCTCCTTGATACTTGAATTTGATCTCAATAGGTTTCCAATCTTTGATGTTGAACCTATACCTGAGAAAGGCTCTTATTGGCACTGAGGGAAAAAATGTTTGGAAAGAGAAAAACTTGACTCTTGATCATCAGTACTTTCAGAGAGCTATCTTGATCAAAAGGGGGAAATGCAAAAAAAAAATTGATAAACAGAAACTTCAATTAAATATAGTTGGGAGACTTGAAAAAGGAGCTCTCATTCATTTGCAATGATATAAGAGAGCAGCAAGAAGAAGAAAGACTCCTTTTTCTTCCTGGCAAGGACTCAGACGATGAAAAACCATGGACTCTGTTTATTATAGTCCTCCCAACTTCCTTTTCACCTCTATAAAAGTGTTCCTCTTCCCTTTCATGCAGGAACTTGCACGTGGCTTGCCATGGTTGCAAACCCTGAATTGAAATTGCAATCTTCTGCTGATCCTAAGTAAACCTGCCCTTTTTTTTTTTTTCTAGAGAAATAAATGGCAGTCTATTTGTCTTAGGTCAACACTTTAAACATTTTTTCTTAAACTTATAAATTTATTCAGTAACAATTTGGCATGGAGTCAAAGCACTTTCTCTGGAATACACCGTAAAACTTAAATAAAATAATTACAATAAAACGTATAACTGACATGAATAGGTGTGAGGATAGCACAACTGACTACTGGTAATCAAGCAACTCAATTGGTGAAAGCAAAAGTACGCCGATAGCTGTAGAAAGTAGTTTACAAGCCTCAAGTGTCCATTGTTCAATGGGTATTTATGAACATTATGCTTTCTTTCTTTCTTTCTTTCTTTCTTTCTTTCTTTCTTTCTTTCTTTCTTTCTTTCTTTCTTTCTTTCTTTCTTTCCTTCTTTCTTTCTTTCTTTCTTTTTCTTGTAGCAAGAACTCTTATTATGAGATCTACCTTTTAACAAATTTTTAAGAGGACAATACAGTTTTGTTAACTATAGGTACAATGTTGTACAGCATATCTCTAGAACTTATTCATTTTGCATAACTGTAAATTTATACACATTGAATAGCGGTTCCCCATTAACCATTACCCCAGCCCCTGACAACCACTATTCTACTCTCTGATTCTACTCCACATAAATGGGATCATGCAGTATTTGTCTTTCTGTGACTGGTTTATTTCACTTAGCATAATGTCTTCCAGGTTTATCTAGGTTGTTGCATATGACAGGATTTCCTTCTTTTTTAGGTTAAATAATATTACATTGCATATATATACCACACTTTTTTAATCCATTGAGAGACACTTAGGTGGTTTTTGTACTTTGGTTATTGTGAATAATGCTACAATTGAAATCAGGATCTCAAAGAGATATCTGCATTCCCATATGAGTGTTTTTCATAGAGAATGGATGACAGTATTATTCCAGTTGACTAAGAGACAGTCTAAGAGAGCTATGCCAAAATATTCAAAATATACTGTTTAGTGCCAAGTGACCATTTCACAGCTTATCTTAATAAAGAGTCTGCTCTACACAGTATTTCAGCACATCTGACTTGACGAGGTTTAAAATAAATTAAGCAGCCAGAAGAATGCTGCAGAAGAAACTACAATTTAGATAGTTAAAAACAAACAACAACAAAAAAAATAAAATAAAATTAAGTTTTATTAGAGTATAGTTGCTTTACACCCACTTTCATTTATAATGAGTTATTCTGGTTTAATCAATTCTCACCAACACTTTATATAATATGGAAAACGTAAGTGATTTAATAAATGGTGATTTGGGTCCATACATCCATTTTAGTATTGATCCAGAAACATCAGTGACATACATGGCTCCTATCAACTTCCTTCTACTCACTGTGCTATGGCTACATGGGCTTCCAGCCTATTCCTTATATAGGAAAGACACCTTTAATATTCGTTCTATGTGTCACTTCCCTCCCAACCCCATAATATGGCTAATCTTCATTATATATTTGGTCTTTGCTTTAATGGCTGAACCGTGTATTTACCTCCTCACTACCTTATAGATACTACTTATTTATGTTTAGGTTTCTTTTCTTTACTGTCTCCTTCTAATAGAAATTAAGCTCGATTACAGCAGTAGAGCTATATTCCCAGTGAACAAAACTCAGTACACAATAGACCATTGATAAATATTCCTTGAATGAATTAATTGTTGACTATTTTTCCTATTGTAGTCATATTTCTGAATAGAATGTTAGTTGATTATGTCTGATTTCTCACAATTAAAAAAATATTTCACTCATAACTACATTAAGAGGATAATTATAATAATTATAATTATTATTCAATTTTAAATAATTATAAAAAGAGATGAAAAGAATTATCTCCTGCTTAATGTGTTCCAATAGTCCCCTTATTTGTTGAAATTGTTGAGTCAAAAGTACACAGTTCATTTTTCTACAATTTTCTAATCAAATAAGTCACTCAATTTTCTGAGGAGATAAAGTCCAGAAGTCTCTGCCTAATTAAATGGACTACATAGGAAGGAAACATGAAGAGTGGGCAACTAAATCTTTGAATTTTATCTCTTTTCTCTTGTCTTTAGAAATCTTCCATTTAGAATTTTTTTCCTGTCCAAACTTAGCTCATCAAATGTTAAAAGGCATTGAATGAGGACAAAATCCCGGTTTCTGGTATTTTAGTGGCTTTCTTGGAAGCTATATTTTAGCATAATCAATAGTCTTAATGGATAAAGAGGGATAATTTATCACTACTAATTTCAGATCAGGAGACCCAGTAGATAATTGGGTTTTTTAAAATTTGGAAGAAGCATATTCTACATCTGGGAACAATACTATAGTGCCTATACAAAACTACTTACCATTTGGCAAACTTAAATGAGGTTGTCTGCAATAAGAAGGTTTGAACACAGTTTAAGCAGCCAGAAAGCAATCCTTGTATTCGGGCTGCTTTCTCTTTCAGATGTTATGAAGAAACAGGTGTCTTCATACCAAGTGTGAAACCTTTGTCAGTAAGATTCTGCTAGTAATTTCCGGTCTCTGGGCTATGGACAAAGACTTTCTGAAGGTACCAAATTCCACAAACACAGTTAGCCACCATTTCTAGAACATTACTGACCCCTGGTGCAAACAGACTATCTCAACAAAGGGTACATTTGCCTGTTCAACTCAAAATGTATATCCTGCAATGAAATCATTTTCCCAAATTTTGGCAACACCCAGAAAATTCCATTGTGAAATATGTTGTTTAATCAAGTGCAAAGCTCTGCTCCTAAGACCTTACTTAACATCACAAATGACCACGGCAACCCAACACTCTGGTCTCACCTGCTGTCCACCTAAACCACTGGCTCACTTTAGTCTCATTTGTAAGACTTACCATAAAGTAATGAAACACAGTTCATTCATGGCACAGCCATCTTCCATAATGACAGTAAATTGTAAATGCTTATGCTATTGAAAATGAGGGCCATGGGTTAAAGAAGTCATATATTGTTTTTGTAGAGAGATAAATTTGTCTTATATTGACTGAAATTCATCTTAGGTTCAGGGAGTGCTGGTAAGAGCCTAGATTTATTATGTTTATTGTGTCACCAATTACTAGAATATTAAAGATACACATATGGAACAACCTTCTATGAAAACAAGTACAATAACTGTATTTTACATTTATATATATATAATATATATATTATATATGTATATATATATATAATATATAATATATATATGCATGCCCAATAACAAAGAGCCAAACATGGAAGAAATCTTCTGGAATGAAGCAGGTGATCAAGAATGCTTTGTCATCGTTTCTTCTCTATCCTGCTGGATTCATGCTTGAACTTGCCTTAAAAATGAATATATCAGGAAGGAACAAGATTCAAGGATTTATTTTAAAGTTCTATCCAAGAGCAGGGTCCATGGGCACTGAATTGTCATCATACACTCTGTCTCCACCTTCTGTGTCACAAGATTTTGCATGTAAATTTCATTTACTGAAGATTATGAATTATCAGAGTGTGATATAGCACACTGTTCGGGAAATTCATTGTCCATTTTCCACAGTTATTGCCTCCTGCTTGTAGCAGTTATAATATTCCAAACTGCTGTACTGTTTTTTAGTCATCTTTCTCTTTTTAAAAAATAATTAATTAATTAATTAATTTTGAGCTGGGTTGGGTCTTCGTTGATGCTCACGCGCTTTCTCTACTCTTTGTTGTGGTGCGAGCAGGGGCTACTCTTCCTTGTGGTGCACAGGCTTCTCATTGCAGTGGCTTCTCTTTGTTGTGGAGCACTGGCTCTAGGTGCATGGGCTTCAGTAGTTGTGGCTCGCGGACTCTAGAGTGCAGGCTCAGTAGTTGTGGCGCACGGGCTTAGTTGCTCCACAGCATGTAGGATCTTCCCAGACCAGGGCTCGAACCCATGTCCCCTGTATTGGCAGGCAGATTCTTAACCACTGCACCACCAGGGAAGTCCTGGTCATATTCCTCTTGATCTTCCTCTTTCTAGATGCTTCCTCTTACGTCCTTACAAGTGGTATCAGCAGGCAACTTCATAGTTTTTATCACTTTATTTTAAAAAAAAAATTAACTTCTCCAGGTTTATATCTCTCCCAATTATGCCATGCTCAAAGGAGTCTCACTAAGGTGTTGTGGGGTTTTGTTTGTTTGTTTCATTTTGTTTTCTGAATAAAGAAGCAGTTCTTTCCCTCAGGAGAATTATTTAAAATTTTTACAATGTTTTTCTCTTGACATTTGTATTCCAGGATAGGAATGGAACAATGTTGATATGGAGGTTCATAATGATAAATTGTTGATTCACAAAGAACGTTGAAAAACCCTCTTTAAAACTATATTGCGGATACTGACTACAAGTTCTGGCAAACAAAATGGCAGGCTGTTTTAAGAATTCAGACCTTTCTCACAACCACTGTCAATAAACCTTGTTTATTGAAGTTGTTTAGTTTGAGTAGATTCCTTAAAATATTAAACAATCACTCTCATTGGAGGTTATGAATGTGCTACTTACCTATTCTATGACTACAAATGAAATAACCAAGCTATTCATCAGTGATGTGATTAGACAGTCTCTAAAATGCTTGTAATTATCTTTAGAAAATATCAGACAATTTTCTTTACTGATGTAGAAGTTTTTTGCTTATTTGTAACATTTGTAAGCTCATGGAATGGTAATAGTATGTGAGAAAGCTTCTATTCAAGTTGAATTTCATGGCAATATGGTTTCTCATGTTTAAGGTGAAATAAGAAGGAGGATCTGAGAGAAAGAAATGCAGAAAAGTGCCATAGAGTTTCTTTATGAGTGTCTTTAAAGCTGTAGGAAAGGGAGTTTTTATTTAGTTATTGTTTCCTTTTTCCTTTTCTTTTCTTTCCCTTCCTTATTCCTTATCACCCTTATATCTAAGGTGGCATTTAGGAAACACAAGAGAAATTGTCTTGTTGCTATTAAAGGAAAAGAGAGGCAGACATTTTACTAAAGTTCTGATTTACAAACTTTAAGATGCAAGCACATATTTTAATTCATTTAAAATTCCAATCTTTGTACCTTTCCCACTGCTCATCCTGTAAATTAAAACATATATAGTTAATAATACAATATTTCAGTTTACAAAACTATCTTACCAATAAATTAATCCATCGATAAACATTTAAACCAAGAAGAGAGTTTTTTGGTTGTTGTTTTTCTGTTTTTTACATTGGGTGGAATGTATCAGAAATAAAACAATTTGCCCCAAATCTTATTTTTTTTAATTGAATTAATCAATAAACTCAGACAACACCAGTTTGAGATCTGAGTAAACAGATCTTATGAAAATTGCTATTGCACTAGCAGGATAAGCCCATTTCAAGTAGTAAACCTTCAGCAAATGAAATATTTTCACTTGAGAAGCATAGTTAGCATTCTAACTGCCTGTTTGTTTTGCTACAGTAAAGAGATTTTTATTACGGCAAAATATCGAACAGAGGAAAAACATCTGAAAGCAGAGTTAACTATGGAAATATTTATTGACTGTGGTCAGGAAATACTTCTGCCTGATAACGGAATAGTTGCTGTTTCTCCACCCAGACTAATAACCCAGGCTGCTCTTTTCGGTTATCAACTGCTGCAGGCATGCAGGTCAGGCCGCTCCTTCAGGTTTGTCTCTGTGGTTTGCAGCCATGGCTGGGACAACATACACCAGAATTCCAGGCCTCCTTTCTTGTTGCTGGTAAAGCCCACTGGTTTCCAGACTAGCTTTGGTTTTCTTTGTCCCTCTATTCAGGTCTTATTAACGCTGTCTCAATCTGGGACAAACTAGTATACAAATGATACACTTTCTATGGATTTCCTGGTTCTTTGTTGTATTTTATAGGCTTTTGACTTTTGAATACTTTCTTTAAGCTGTTTTCTCCCAGTCCAAGCAGTGTTCTCTGCAAGCCTCCCACCCATTATTCTTGTGTTTAAAATCCCCTATCTTTGGTGGAGTTTTATCTTTGTGTGGACTAAGAATGCCACCTGCCATATGAGTAAACAAAGGATGTTGCAGCCATCAGCTACTACAGTTGCCCCCATTGAGGGAACTCCGGCTGGACACAGGATGCCCGCCATCAAATCATCAGCCACTGCAAACACCCCTCCCCCCATGGTGCACCTTGAGGAAATTCAGGATGAGAAAGCACGGGATACTGGCCCAGATAGCTGAGGTGCATATCAAAGGAATGATGTCAGTGCACCCAGACTCTTGCATCTTTCCATGCAGAGAAAAGAGCTAAATTCCTCAACCTGAGATGTCCAGTTTTCTTTAATTAACAGTAATCTTTTGATGTCCCAACTACCTGGTCTTTGTTGCAAAAACTCCTATGCATCCTGGCTCCCGCCTTGCCTCTTCAGAGCAGTCTCTCAGAATTATCTGAGATGCTGTATTCTGGGCTTAAGTTCTCAGTTTTGTCCACTGAATAAAACATAGTTCTCAATTTTTAGGTTGTGCATTTTTTTCAATTGACACTTGCCAACCCCTGTGTACTGAACTGCTGCTACATCATATCTGGTGACTATTGCTTGATGAAATACTTAGAAGGAGATTTTATTTGGGCTGCTTTAATTGCAAATTTTTGTTTGCTTTTAACCTTGGATAATGATGACTCACATCTTTCTCATCACACTAGCCAAAACCCTGTCTTGACCCATCTCCCATACCCGTCAAGACAGATGCCCAATGCTTTAGCTTGTCCTTCAAGAGAACTGGAGTATGTTTTCTCTGTGCCACAGGTATTGCCTGAAATAATAAGGCAAGTTCTCTTCATTATAGCCCACACTTACTGTTGCAACTGAATGGGGTATATCTGAGAATGCTTATCTCCCAATTGATGGAGATAAGCCCAGAGGCTTTGATGCTGGGCTCTCCTGAAACCCTGGGCACTATTGATAGGCTTATAGTGACCCTATTGTGTGTCTGTAACCCATTAATTGAGATGGAATTCACATACCATAAAATTCACCCATTTAGAGTATAAATTCAGTGGTTTTTCATATATTCATAGAATTGTGCAATCATTACCCCAAACAATTTTAAAACATTTTCCACAGACATACATTCCGTGCATGTATGGATCTGTGGTCTATGAGAGAAGCAGCATGTCACTCCAGGGTAGAGGTGAGCTAGGAAAAAAAATGATTATTTTATGTAAAAGAAGAAATAAGATTTCTACTTCACATTATAGACAGAAATCAGTGCCATCAAGATTATGACTTAAATCTTAAAAACTGAACTTTCAGGGGCTTCCCTGGTGGTGCAGTGATTGAGAGTCCGCCTGCCGATGCAGGGGATACGGGTTTGTACCCCGGTCCGGGAAGATCCCACATGCCGCGGAGCGGCTGGGCCCGTGAGCCATGGCCGCTGAGCCTGCGCGTCCGGAGTCTGTGCTCCGTAACGGGAGAGGCCACAACAGTGAAAGGCCCGAGTACCGCAAAAATAAACAAAAACAACAAAAACTGAACTTTCAAAATTTTGGTAGAATATATGTACAAATTCTTCATATTTTGCTAAAGGGAAGGATGAGACACAAATATTATTTAGTATAAAAGAAATGACTAATTAAATTCGACTATATTCAAACTTGAAACTTTGTTCATTAAACCATAACTTAATGTAAATGGAAGAAAAGTGTCAATATGGAGGATATATTCATGATTAAAAAAACCCAACAAAGGATTAGCAGGTATGACACTTAAAGAAATACAAGTTAATAAAAACCTACAAACTGTTCTGTACATTAGGAGGTTTTCCACTCTGCTTGTTCCATTCTTTACTCTGAAGTTAGGGTTGCCAGATTTAGAAAACAAAAATACTCATTTATATGTGAATTTTAGATAAATGGTTAATATATATATATATATATATTTTGCATATCTATCTCACAAATATTATATGGGGCATACTTACTCTTAAAGAAGTCATTGATCATCTAAAATTTGAATTTAACCAGGTGTTGTATGCTTTAACTGGAGGTTTTACTTTTCAAATTTGTATTGAGAGTAACAGAGACAGCCCACCCAAAGGGGAGTCTCTTCTCAAGGCCTAAGAAAACTGATTAAATTAAATTAATTAAATTAAATTATTTATTGTTAGTATATTGCTATGTAAATATAGATGTTATAAAATAAAAAATATTATTCTTATATTACCGTGAATAGCTATATGAATAGCCTTGAGAAGGTTAATAATCTTTTATAGAAATCTTAATATTCCCATTTATTAAATGAAAGAATTATGTTATTATAAGAGCTCACCTATCTCGGAAGTGTGATTTCATGAAGCTCCAGTCTCGCTGATTTAAATGAAATCTGAAGATAAATAGTGTACACTGTATATACCCTGTAGTGATATAACAGTTTCATTTCACATCTTCCCATTTAAGCCCAGTGCCCCACGACTACTAGCTGCCACTATACTAATGCCCTTGAGGTAGCCCTTTTCCCTTAAAATAGTGACATATTAAAATGTATTGTACATTAGATCCTTGTCATATAAAATACCAAATCCAAAGAGGTAACATAAAATAAGATAGCTGCCTTATTCCCAATACCAAATTTGACTGCTCTGCATTCTAATAAAATGGGAAAGAATGACAAGTGGCCTGTCAGAGAATAGAGCTCATTTTACAGAGTTTGCAAATGAAGCAGAAGAATGTGAGAATGTACCTCATCAGCAAGTTATCGACCACTTGACTATTATCACCACTCTTCATATTTCAGTTGGAATTTTTAAACCATAAATAGAATTAAATTCAACTGACTAGAAGTAAAATATCCAAATGTACATTCTCCAGAACATATTCGATTTTAGTGTTTTATTTGTATTCAGGCAGATTAAAATGGAAATGAGGTGAGGCAAAGAATTAATCATTTATTTGTTTCAGTCATTTATTCTGAAAGTCACCTGCAGTGCCCCCTCCTTATATTCTTTTTTTGCCTATAGATTTTTCACAGTTCTCCTGTGCTGTACCATGGAAGAGTGGACTGAACCAATCTGGCTGGCTTCCAGGAAGCTGTTTTAGTTTTTGCCAAAGGAATCAGATATGGACGTACAAAATAAGGATGACTGCATGTGTAAGAAAACATCTCTACATTTCTGTTTTTCTTTTCATCAGTGTTAAAAACAAACTCAGAAACTTTAAATTAAAGTGTCTAAATTGAATCTAAAATAACCTGCATTAGATCCATGAGAAAAGAGAATATGTTGAGTTAGGGAAGAAACAGTGATTAAATTAATTAAACAATTATTTCAGTGTTTAAAGTGTTGTCTAAGAAGCCAGAAAATATAAAAGGCATTAAACTGAAACATGAACAATTTTGATAATTTACACACAGTTCACTTGAGACAATTAAATAATTGGTGTCACTAATTTTTAAGATATCTAAACTATTAACCCTTCCTCTCCTGACATTGAGGATGAAATAATAATTAAGAGGTTATTAAAGAATGGCAGACAGATGAGACTACAATTGTCTCAAAAGCTTATGTTTCATAATATTCAACTTATTTTATATATGTTTAAAATACAAAATTTTAACACTTAAGTGAATATACCTGTACACCCATCATTTACCCAATCTGACATTAATCATCTTATCACTTTATGGATTTATACACACACACATGCATAGAAAATAAAAAGATATATAAAATTATAGCCCTTTTGTCAGCTCTCCCTGTTTCACTCCATTACTCTGTTCTCCAGGGGCAAACATTAGGATTCTGCTTTTAAATGTGCATTCATATATGTATTCGTATATGAACCATATAGTATTTATACATGAGTGATTCAATTTCCAATAGTTTTATTATCCACATATTTATTTTTTCTGTAGAATTCATCCTCATGTGCTTGAGTTATACCCTTGCTGATAATAGATATAGATAGATACACACATACATACATGCATACCTATGTATATACATATATACATAAAGATGTAGGTGTAGATGTAGAGTTAGATGTAGACATAGATGTAGATGCACAAGCATGTTTTCCTTAATGGGTCCAATATTATAACATTTATTTATGATAAGCTTTCAGTATATTCATTACCCTCTTGATTTAAAGTTGCATTAATTTCAGTAATTTACATGTCAGACAAATATCTGCTGGTACACACATACTAGTGTATTTGCTGAGTCATGGAGAGGCACCACGATGCAGCGATTAAGGACATGGGCTCCTGATCCCAGTCAGAATTATTCAAATCCTAGTTCATAAACATAGATGAACTAATCTTAAGCAGATGAAGAAGTTAAGAAATCCTAATGTTAGTTATTTTAGGAATGCAATTTTCTTCACCAATAGGAAATCCTTCAATGCATTTTAATATGAGATAAAATATACTTTTCATAAATTCAAAAAATAAATGTTATTCAGAATACTTCATGGTAATAACCTTTAACAAGCTTGGAATAGGATCAAACAATCCTTAACTTGATAAATTATATTTATCAGAAACTATGTCTAAAATAAATTGTAAAGGTGAAATGTTAAATGCATATTCTTTAAATCAGGGAATGTGTCCGAGGAGTCAACTATTATCTCTACAACATTCTAATGGAAATATATGCCAGTGAGTGTGAAATTTATAACATAAATAAATAAAAGAAAAACTATTTGGAAAGGAAAAACATTAAACGTTCATTATTTGGAAGTTATTAGATTGGATGTCTACATGTAAACCTAATAAGAGGGAGATCTTAAAGTTAACAAAATACATATTGTAAAATTAACAAAAATTATGTTTATCAGAGGTAGTAAGATAAATATTAAAAAGTCCATTGCATTTTTATAAACAACCAACAGATAGAAAACACACAGTGCCCAGGAATACATGTAACAATATTTTTCAGTCTTTTTTGTCATAAAATTATAAAACTTTAGTAAACAACATGAAAGAAGACAAGTGATTAGAAAGGCACTCTGTGTTCTTGGATAGGAAAACTCAAATATCCTTTCATAATGCTTTAACAGCATACCATTTCCATCTGAGGATGATAGAGGAGACAATATTCTACTCTTGCTCAAAATCTCTTGCTACACATCCTACTCTCAGCTGTCAGGGAAGACTAATGATGAAGGTTTTCCAAGTGTACGAGGTCAAGAAAGAACAAAAGTGAAGAATAGCAAGAATAGGCTTTAATCAAAGATGTGTAGACAGACTTTTTATCTAAGAGCCCAGTCAGCTTCCATCAGATATAAAAACATAAGTTTTATTTCATTTAAAAAATAAAATTATAGATACAGATATAGATATATATTATCAGCCTGCATCAAGAAATATTTTTATAACAAGCAGCTTCATAGGCTACTAGTTATAAAACCGTAAAATATTTAAAAATTAACATAACGATAATGTAATATGAAAGCACTCGACAAATTCATTTGCCTTTATGCTTACTTTTTGTCCAAGTCGTACCATCATCATAACATATTTCTAAACACAGATTTTTTTTTTTTAAGTTGCAATTGCAGGCTTAAACACGACAAATTTAACATGACAGAGTCAGCCTGCTCTGGTTATTTTAAGTTACTCAAATATTTTTACTCAGTCTTTACTTTTTGGTGTCAGATTAGTGGTGAGTCCTACCCATCACAGTATGTATCAAGTGCATCCTAATTCACTGACTCACAGAATGACATTAGATAGAGCACTAGGGACATTAAAGTAGTGTTAGAATTCATTATTCAATTTCACTTTCTGGTCTGACCAAATACACTGTTTTGTTTTGTTTTGTTGTTGTAGTTTTACAGGTTGACCTCTAAATCAAGTCACTCAACAAATTCACTTATTTATATATATATATATATCCAAGACTATGTCTGGGACATTGCCCCTCACAATTTACTCTCCCTCTGATGTTATCACTCCAGATTCATGTATAAAGTGTCATTTAAAACAAACTAACAAACAAAAATTAGAAATGTGTGAAAAAAAGTTAGCCTACAAATTTCAGACATGGAGTAATTTAAGAAGGAGACTTCTTAAAAATCAATTTCATATCCACATGCTGGGTGGCCCTGCATAAAGAGGGGCAACACGAAGACCATCAGACCATTCATGAATTTTAAGATTGTCATAAGGAGACCCAGTAAATTAATCCAACACCAATCAGACCAATATGTCAAAATTAATTACATTGGCAGAAAAGGAGAAGCACTGATAATAGATACAGAGGGAATTCAAGGGTCAGATATTAAAGACCAACATTAATTATAGGAGCAACAAGAAAACAAAGTAAATGTTGCACAATGGCTTTTGGAATTTTATGGGCCACAGCATGAAGGGGATAGAAATACTGGCCATGTGCAAAAAATGTACTGCATTGCTTATGTTTCCTCCCATAACCACAAAGTCTTCACAGGAAAAGTTGCACAGGTAGGCATCAGACTGTGAAGCAGAGAAAATCCATAGTTGACTTTATTTGTATATCTTATGTTTGTTAGAAACAAAATAAAACAAAACAAGTTTCTGCACCTATGGTTAGTTCTTTCTTTTAGTTCTTAGTCTTTTGGCTCTCTTTGACAACTCCGTAGAGACTTGGTCCTGATCTGTAACTCCTCCATAGAATCTTTAGTTTGGAGAGGACCTGGAAAGGTTATTTGATCCAGTTTCCTACGTGTTGGTGTTCATCCATCCTTCTCAAGTGTTTAGAGATTATGGGTCAGCTCTTGGGGAAGAAGGAAATTAAAAACCAACAAATGAACAAAAAAACAAATAAATACCTAGACTTTATTAGTCCAACTTAGACTCTGTGTATGCACTTTATCAATTTAAGCCTTGCAACACTAGGCAAATAGCAATATCTAGCTTTAATTTCTTCACCTGTAAAGTAGGATATGAGTTACCCTTTGTAGTTCGAATAGGGGTTAAATAAACAAAAATGATGATTCCCTCTTTATTACTCTTAAAATTTTTATGGTATGGTAAAAATCTCATCCTATTAGCTTTTACCATTCATTTTATTTTTCTCCTTCAAGGAAATATAGAATGGAAAAGGATACAAATAAATTCAGTTCATTGAAGAGAGCTGCCAGGTGTTCCTTAAGTTAAACTCCACCACAATTTCTTAAGCTAAATTTTCCATACTTTGGGCTGATTAACTGTAAGATTATTGGACATGGAATTAAGTATAACTTTGATTAATTATAGGGCTAAATTTTGTTTATGGCCTAATACTGGTTTTACCAGTGATTTAGAATAATGTTTTCTTTGCAAATTCATTTAATATACTTGACATGTGTAGGTATGAAAACAATCAATATGGTACCCTTGTGACAAAATTTGGAAGCATTGCTTATATAATGTCTTTTACCCACTATCCTAGTCCATCCCTTACCAGAAAACAATTTTCTCATTGTAATCAATAGAATGCAACAGCAAAAATATCTATATAATAATCTATCATAATGTAAAAGATTTTAAAATTATAAGGAATCACACTTAGGATCCATTTTTTTTCCCAAAGAGGCTGAAACAATAAAAATAGACCCAAAATGTTACCAGGAATCTGTGGTTTTAGCAGCTAAAAAAAATAAAAGAAAGAAAGAAAGAAAAGAAAAAACCTTCCAGAAATGTGAAGAAAAATTGTAGCACAGTGTCAGTTAAGGGAAGAAAAGGTTCAAGTCAGAGGACACGGCTCTTTGTAACATGTCTTTTTTTTCTGGACTTAACCTCTGCAGGAAAATATTCTTTCTGTACCTCTCCCATCAAATGCTATAATTCCCTTTCTGAAACTGTCCCTTTCTGACAGCAGTTTTCACAGCAGTAGAGCAAGATCCTAAGAATTGTTATTTTTACATGCATTTGTATAATCAATACAAGATAATACATAGTTGTCACAATTGATTCAATATATTATTTTTGGATATGGCATTTCATTTTGCCACTAGGACTTAAAAGGAAGAGCTCTGGGTATCAGCAGAATATTCTGTACTAACTTCAGGTCTTACATATTGTTTCTTCACAGTCCTAGTCAGTCTTCAAATTTAAATATTCTCATCTGAATTCATTTAACCTTTGTTATCTGTATGAGTTATGAATGCATATAACCTTAGTTATGTGTATAAGTTATATGTATAAGAGTTTTTTTTTTCTTTCTAACTTGTTGGTTGTTACACTATTATTTTCTCCTGTATTTATATTGTTGAGGAAATTCTGATATGTAACTGCTTTTTCCTTGCTTGTATGTGATATGATTTAGATTTTTTTGGCTAACTGGAAATCTAATTTTGTAATTACCTTTGAGTTTCCATATTTTACAAGTATATGGCAGAGAAGAAAAGAATTTCTAACCAAACGTTCTTGAAAAGCAACATTTTCTTCTTTCTGTATAATTTATTTCAAGTTTTTCTTTTCCTATCTAGGAACACTAGTTACCCTTTTTATTAATCATCTTTTATTCACAATTATATATCTATACATGTGTATACATATATACGTATATATAACACACATATATATATTTATACATTGTCATATTTCTTTTTTATCAGAATTCATTTTATTTAAATCAAGCTTTAGGTCTGTGTCTGAAATTTGATTTTCTACCATATTCTGTTCCTTAAGGTTCCTAACTTTTTATGATATCTGGAATTAATGCTCTTGGCCACTGAACTTATTTCCTGAAGTCTGTTATCTACCATTTATGGCATTCTATTTACTGTTATCTCTCATTTATTGTCTCATTTAATACTTTTTCTTATTAACTTGCTCCATACCTTGATGCTGCTGTGGGAAACTTCCTCCTGCTCTTCTGTTACATTTTATTCTAGAATGAGTTTTTGTCTGTCTTTTGCATGTTTTATATGTATATATATATATATATGTATGTATATATATGTATATATATGTGTGTGTATATATATGTATATATATGTGTGTGTGTATATATATATATATATATATAGTTTGTTTTGTTTTATGTTTTGCAGACTCTGTTTGTGTAATCATTACTCCTCTTTTATATGTAATCTCACTCACTTCACTTTGCTTGTGGAGGCCTGCCACTTGCTTTGAAATTGTGCTGGTGACTCTTTGACATACTAGAAACCTGTTTATTTCACTGATAAAGTAGTGTATTTCCCTGACATCTTGACATGATACCCACTGTTTTCTTTTTTAGCTTCATGTGATATGGTGGTGAAAGGATGAGGAATTTCCCTGGGGCTGTAACTCATCTTTGTTACAAACACAACACTCTGACCTCACTTCTGTTTTGTGTGTGTGTGTGGGTATGAGTGTGTGTGTTTACACCAACTTGTTAGAATTTGTGAAAAATTCCTATGGAGATATGCTCTGGCTTTGAATATGTCTTAAAATTTCTCCTGTATCCCTGGAAACACAAATTTCCATAAAGTTGCTACTTTTTTATGCTGTTAGTTGTATTAGTTATTAGTTTCCAGAAATTATCATTTTATGCTCATTTCTAAGTATAAATCAGAAATACCTCAAGTAAAGTTAGGTTAGGTTTGCTGTCATTCCTTTTCCTCAAAATTTCTTCAATCATATCATTTGTATCATCCAATCCATCAACTTTTCTTAGCATGTTATTTTGGGAAGGAGGCAATCATTGTCATTTTGGAAATTTATAGTTTTACTAGTTAGCTTATTTGATCCATGAATACAATACACTTAAGCTAGATTGGCTGTACAAATTTATTTAATGAAAAATTCAATCAAAATCTCAAACCTTATATAAGAGGCATTCTACAAAAGGACATTTTAAAGATATAAATCCATTAGTGAAAAATGTTTGTGCTGAATATATAGGTATGGCAATCATTAGTGAAATTTAATATTTCAACAGAAACTAAAATTTCTGGTGAGCAGTTCTTCAATTTGAATGTACTTATTGATGGTAAGTATACAATTTTTCCCATTACTGGTTGGTAAGATAATATTTTATTCTTCTTTTCCCCCCTTTATTATATTTGGGTTTATCCGTATAAAAGACACTGATGGAACAAGTAGTAGAAACAAATAGAAGTAGGTAGAGTCCATGGATTTTTAAAATTATGTAGACATGTTCTAAGGATAAATAAGTGTCAGAAAAAAAAAAAAAAAACTCTAGGAATGGGGGTTCTGAAAATCCTTTGCAAAGATATTGATTTTTTTGCAAAGGCCTAAGATTATTCCAAGCACTAGTCCACTAGTAATAACAAATAAACTCTAATTAATTCCCCAATAAATATGTATAGAGATCAAAACCAAGTAAAGTTACACATTACTGACTGTTGCAGGGATGAAAAATAACACATACAAACCAATTGCCTCAACGTATGAACATAATAAATTTATTACTCTCATAGTTTATTTTATGTTTGTAAATGTTTCTACAACTCAGATCAGAAAGAAGGGCTGCTGAATATTTAACTATAAGATACAAACAAAAATATACTGACAAGATAATTAAAGATACATCTTAAAATGTTGAAATATAAACTAAACAATGATTTTGCAGCAAAAGTGCAAAGAAAACAAAATATTGCTGTGAGCAAGAAATGAAATTTTACACATCAAAAATCATTCTCTATTAATCTGTGAATTTAATTTGTTCCAAATAAATACACACCTGGGGCTGGGGAAAATGACAAGCTGATTCTAAAGATCTTGTGGAAATACAAATAAACTAAGAATAATGAGGAAAAGTAGTAATAATCATAATAAGGAGAAGGAGAAGATGATGACATACTATTGTATAAATTATATATTTACATGTATAATGTCTTGTTATAAAAATCACTGTAAGAACATAAAAGCTCTGAAAATAGAAACAGATTCACATGGAAAAATATGATTTCAAATCAGTAGAGATAAGATGATTTATATAATAAATGATTTGTAGCAAGCCTAACTAATCAAAAATAATAAAATAAAACATTGGAACCCTTTTTCATCTCTTGCACCCAAATAAGTTTCATTTGGACTAATATCTAAATGAATGCAATGAATAGTAAGATTAGATAAAATAGAAGAAATATGTAATTGTCTTTAGAAATATTTTTAGAGTTGGGAAGGACTTTGTATATAAACATTCCAGAAGTCTTAAAAATAAGAATAGATAAACCTGCTATATAAATGCAAAATATTCTGCATGGCAAAATTCAAACTCATCACTAACAAGTCAAAAGAAAAGGTCAAACTAGGGAGAAATGTGTGCATTATATGGCATAGGAAAAAAAACTAATTAAAAATTAGTTTAAAAACTAATTAAGGGGCTTCCCTGGTGGGGCAGTGGTTGAGAGTCCGCCTGCAGATGCAGGGGACACGGGTTTGTGCCCCGGCCCGGGAAGATCTCCCATGCCGTGGAGTGGCTGGGCCCATGAGCCATGGCCACTGAGCCTGCGCGTCCGGAGCCTGTGCTCCGCAACGGGAGAGGCCACAACAGTGAGAGGCCCGCATACCGCAAAACAAAAAACAAAACAAAACAAAAAAACTAATTAAAATTTCTTTAAAGTGGAAATAGTACAAACAATTAAAAAATAACATATAATAGAAAAAGGGACGATAGGAGCAAACAATTAATTGAAAAAGGAAGTAAAATATCTCTTCAAACATAAGAAAAGATTCCCAATATCAACATAAAATAAACGTAAGGAATGTTTTTCACTATTTTGTAAAGGTCAAAAAGCACACTGTCCTGGTGAGGTGTTGAGAATATATATTTTCTCATAAGAGTATAAAATCTCTATCAATAAGCAATTTGATAATATGCATCTATTTAAATTGACTACTTTTAAACATAACATTTCAATTTATATGAATTATCCTAGAGGTATACTCAGATATGTGAAGAAATACACTTAAGTACACAGAATTAATTTTAATGTCGTTGATGGTAACAATATTGGTTAAAATGGAAAGGTAAGTGATAGGTGATTTTTCTAAATTATCATTTATCTGTGCAATGAAACACAATAGTCTTTTAGAATAAGGCAGAATCTTATCAAATGATAAGAAGTGTTTGTCAGCCTTTATTGTAAATGGATTACAACAAACAAGGAACAGGATAATATATATACGGTGTACTGCTCTTTATGCAAAAATCAAAAAGAGAGCTCGGGTCTCTTTCTTTTCTTATAAGGACACTAATCCCTTCATCGGGTTCCCACCTCCATGACATCATTTAAATCTAAGTAGCTCCCAAAGGCCCCATCTCCAAATAGCATCACAGGAGGGATAAGGGCTTCAACATATGAATTTGGGGTGGACACACTGAGTTCATGAGAGCCTATAGTACACTTGAAAGATACTCATAATACTTAATGGTGTTTCCTTTACAGCCAAGTGAACTTGGTGGATGGCAGTGGTCATGGGAGGGGAATGTATGACATATATTCTTCCATATAATGGGAACTGTGTACAATGCATGTGCCATTATTACATAAAATATTATTACTGTTAAAATAATAATAACAATAATAATAAATGAAGTTCAAAATGACCTAAATTAAAAGAAGGATCAAAAGAAGACAAACTTCTCGAAGTTCATAAATGCAACAATTTTATAAAATATCATTCTAAATTCCCAGCCATCCCAGGTACAAGTGTTCTTTCTTACTATAAGCACCTAATTCCAGCTAAATCATGTGGACACAGATGTTCTTTCAAAATGTTTAAAGAGGTATATTTTCCAATATTAATTTTGAAAAAACTGCAGTGATCAGAGAAAGGGGGGCAAATAGAGAAGAGAGAGATACAACTCAGATTCAGGGAGACAAATAGAAAGGAGAATGGTGAGTGAGCCTTGATGGCACTGCTGTCAGCATTTCATCCCCAGCCTCCAGTTCATTTACAGAGCAAGAGCCTTCCCAGCTCTGGTACTGAGACCCCTTCTGCCTGATGACAAATAACCTCCTCCTTTTAAAAAATTAGCTCCATATTACTTTTCCTACTTGCAAACAACAAATGCATCCCAAGTAGTGTGGATTAATTATGCAAGTGATTTTACTGCTGCTAGTATAAAATATTCATTATATGTAAGATATTGGGGAGAAATAAGGAAAATCAAAAGTTGAGATACTAACAGAATAAGATATTGCACATATTTATTTTTAAAAATCTTAGGACTGTTATCACCCTTCTATTTAATTATGGTTTTTTTTTTAGGACCATGCCCTATCATACTTGCTAACTGATAAACTCCTTAGGTTCAAGATTCATATTCACTCTGTTTTTATGTAAAGTACATACTTATTAACATGGCATTGCATGGATAAACATATACTCATTTATATACATAAATTAATAAACATTTCCCTAATAATGTACTCATGTCATAAATTTAGATTGTTTATAGTGATGTAAGAAAAATAACAAGCAGCCTATGAGTAAGCAGAAATGCTTTCCTCTGTGAATTTGTGTGAATATATAATTTATTGATTATTATACTTTATGCTAACAGACCAATATATTTATACATTATTTTCCAGAAAATGTACCCACTCATATAATGTACAATTAGAAAATATGAATGTGTTATTTAATATTTATGAATCATTTCGAAATTACACATAAAAATAAAAATATACTTTCAAAACTGTTTTATAATTGCAAGATGATTAATATTAAATTGCTTCAGGGGAAAATGTGTTTCAGCCACAGCTTCATACCATAGTATGAACTTTCCAGCTTGGACTATTCTGGCTGCCTATTTCTCCCTTGGTGCACATGGTATGGTCTTTGCCTTTAAATGTGACAAGGAAACAAATTGTTCGTCTGTCCCTGGTGTAATCATACAAGGCAATTTTTTCAAAAAAGGTTTTGCAAAATTTCCCAATCCTGAAATGTTCTATAAGAAATAAGACAAATGTAGCTGTAATGTGAGATGCTCTGGACAGGAATTAAGATCAAAGTCACCTCCAAAGATGTAAGGTTCAGGCTACTCAAAGAGCTGACAAAGGATTTCTTGGAGATTCGGCTGTATTTTTATCCATATAATGATCTTGTCACAGCCATAAATCTATCATTACTATCCCTTGACCTGTCCTAAAAATGAAATATTGCTTCTAATGATATAAAATGTCAATGTCACATTTGAATGTCTAAATGAAGCAGGAAAGGCACAAGTTGTATGGCACAACTTTTACAAAAATTGAAATTCCAGAGTAAAGTTTTTGCCATTTTTTAAACTGCTTTATTTCTTGTAAGTTATTTGTGTATATAAGAAACCCTGTAATGAATTGTATACCAATATATTATATGTAGAGATAATATACTAGATGGATAAAATATTGTTAAATTAACTGAATCTAATCTTAATGATAACATTTGGTTGATCCTTGACATTGACATTTTTAGGTATATTAATATATCTGATGTTAAATTTATAATTTTTAGGTCATAAATGTCTGTATTTATTCAAATAAAACTCATATTATTGGCTATAGTAGACTATCTTAACAGGTTCCTTCATGGTAGTTTCATATTCATTGACTTTCTTTTAAAAAAGCTATAATGCTGTCATAACATTTTTCACACTATTGCTTTTATACAAAAAAAGAGGTCAAAAGTAAACTACAAAGAAATGTCTTTGGTGTAAAATTGCTCTTAAGGAGAAATAACCATGAGAATTTGACAGCTTTTTATGTAAATACATTTATAGTATGGTGTTGACCCATTAAAATGATGAATAATTATTTTTCTTAGTCATTTTAATGAACACTTTTATTTCAATAAATTCAGTTGTGCATTGTAACTATGAATGTGTAAAATGAAGTCTGTTTCCTCATACTAAAGTCACTGATTTTTGTTTCTATTTTCTGAGTATGTTTTTCTGTGTGTGTGTTTAGTTTTTTCCATGCCTTTCTAAAGGACTATTATTTTAGTAAAAAAGAAAAATAATATCATATAATGAGCAACACAAGAAAAATATGCACTATCAATTTTCATAGTTATGTGAATGAAAGTAACAAGATATATATTACAATCAAGAATGATATCATTCTGTTGATGGCTGCACATTTATTGTCAAATGCTGACATTCATCTGAGCCATAAATGTTTCCATTTCAGAAGTTCCCTTCTCCCCTTACTCCTTTCCACGAAATCCACAATCAGACAAACACCATGATAATATAGTAATATAGTAATCCTTCTAATGAGAAGTAAGGTATCCATCTTTAAAATAATTGAATAATAAAAATTGGAATCAAAAAAATAATTAACCTGAAGAAAATTTATTAGGAAAATATTTTAAATTTTATGAAACCATTTTTCTTTTTCTACTGTCAGGATGAAAAAGGTACCCTTTTCATCTCAATGGTTGAAACTGAATTGCTTTAAAATTAAAAGTATGACATTCTTGGAAAACACAATGTAGTGACATATACCAACTGTGAGGGAGGGGCCTGACATTACCTTTGAATAAGACCTCCAGAAAATTAGGATTCATAATAAAGGTAGAAAAATCACTTCTCCATTACATCATCTTCATTTGGGTTGTCTACATAAAGCTATCATAGTGTGGGCCATGGACCACAGGGATCAACATCACTTAGAGTCTGTTAGAAGTGGAAGTTCTCAGGCTCCTTCCAGGCTTACTGAATCACGGGTGGTGGGGCCCAGGTACTTGTGTTTAATTATTTCTCCAGGTTATTCTTATTCTCTAAAAGTAGACCCTGGGGTAAAGGTCCAGGTGCAAATGATTCTTTTTTAAGGAAGTTCCGCCAGGAGAAATCAGTAAGAGAGCATGGAAGACAGCACAGGGTAGAGGAAGAAAGACACAAGACAAGAGAGCAGATTCAGGTGAAGTCTCAGCCTTAGCCTGGTCCTGGGAAGACCTCAAGTAGGAATTACACTTTAATGTTAGTCCCTCCAGGTGTCTTACAAGGTGCCACCCTCCACCTCTGCCCAGGTACCCTCTGCTCTATGAATTCCTGATGAAGCAGCTCCAGTAGCCCAGGAGCAGCCCTCTAATTAACGATGCGGGATGAAACTGCTGGAAGTAAAGCATCCAGAACTTGAGGTATGAGGGTGCAGAACTGGTGAAAGCCACCCAAGGGGACTATGGTGTAAGAACAGATGGGCTGGGCTTGGAAATACAGAAGTATGATTCAGATCCTCAGCGTGCCTTATGGTTTGCTTTTTATTTTAGACTTTTTTTTTTTTTTTTTTTTTTTGCGGTATGCGGGCCTCTCACCGTTGTGGCCTCTCCCGTTGCGGAGCACAGGCTCCGGACGCGCAGGCTCAGCAACCATGGCCCACGGGCCCAGCCGCCCCGTGGCATGTGGGACCCTCTCGGACCGGGGCAGAAACCCGCGTCCCCTGCATCGGCAGGCGGACTCTCAACCACTGCGCCACCTGGGAAGACCCTGCAGGGAAGTTTTAAATAGTGGAACTGAAATAGTTAAAACGTTTGTTTCCTTTGGCAGTCTCTAAACGATTTGCTTCTATTAACTCAATATAACTTAACAGCAGCACTGCGAAGTGAGCTGGAAATACTTTCTCAAGTATCGAAGAGCCTAGTTAGGTCAATTTTTAAATGAAGACAATTCCTAATGATCCATGGTGTGAACCTCTCTGTATTTATTTATTGCAATAACGTATTTAAATTCTTGTTCTATGATCAATTAATAAACTTTCAAATTTGATTAAACTGTAGTTATAAAGAATATATTCAACATTCAACATATATTCAACATATACTCAACATTTGCATTTTTGAGGTAACCACTATAAATAATAGCTCAACATCACAGGACTGTTTTTTCTTACTCTTCTTAAAATATTTTTTGTTGTTATCCACATGAGAGAACATCATGAGATATGAACAGTAAAATCAATGTTTCATGAAAATAAATGCATTTTAGTTTCATCAAAGATGATTCTAATCCTTTGAGTATGCAAGAAAAATTGCATGTCTTGAAATTACTATTATGTAGCTACAATTTCATAGCTTTCATAGAAATATTAGATGTAGTGTTCTATTCATAGATAATAAAATACATCGTGTTTTAAAATTTGCTGGAAATCATATTTTATGATACGTGAAATAATGTGTCAGTTTGGAAGTTGTTTGATGGCTTTAAATACATTGTATTATGATAGAAGTCTTTAAAAAATAAGCAAAAGAAAAGAAAAATCCCAAAGGAAAATCTTGTTACATTCTCGCTCTCCTCTTCTGCAAAGTGATAATCTAACATAGCCTATTTAACAAAATTAATATCTAACTTGATTCAATGTCACCACAGTCAAAAAATTAATCCATAGGCTATATGCAAGCTTACAAAGTAGATAATAATCAATATGTCATTTGATATCATATATCAACATAAGATTTAATATAATAATAAATTAAAAGAATATTTTTTAGCATTTAGTCTAAAATATTTTGTACATTAAATCAATTCTAAGTGCAATTGGCCAAAAAGACTATAAAATTAGATTTTAGAAAAAGTAGCCAAGAATGTTTTTTAAATCAAACATTCATACATGTATATAGGCATCTGTGGTGCCGTTATCCATTTTGTGTTCCTAAGGACCCATTGCAAACACCAATTTAGGATTTGTGCACACATTTATGTGGCACTTTTGAAAACTGACGTTCCTTGATACTCTAATAAGCAGCATAACTCAGAGCCATTCTTTGAAGACTAAGAATGAATTGGTAGGTACTGACTCTGTCCCATACATTATTTAGCATTTTTCATCCTGGCGCATAAAGTCAGCATGCCTAAAGCAAATGAGCAGGACCTAATACTATTCTTTTAGAAGCACAGAGCTAGGGATGTGTATATAATTTTTAAAAAATTCTTTAGTACACATATTCTGTTATTCTTCAGTATCAGTGTTAACATATAAATTCAAGTCTTTAAAGTTAGGATGATATAGATTTTATACCGAAGGAGGCTAGTACAGGATAAAAGTCTAATGTCAGCTCTTATTTTCTTCTACAACATGATTTTTCTACATTAAATTATATTTTCATGTACAGCATTAATTTTATTAGTGAATCTTATAAAGAATTAATGTGCCCCTTTAATTTGACAGTTCTTATGATTTAAAAAAGCCATAAAAATCAAAATTTCCTTTTACTTAATCCTGTATCCTCTAAGTCAAATTGTATTTGGGGGAATTTTATTTTTATGCATATATTGTTATTTAAGTTAAGCAATTTTAAACCATTGGCCTTCCTTTTTTATTAAGGGATCTGTCTTCCTTAATAGACTCTATAATTTGAGGTCACATTCCATAAAAATTCCCCTTTAATTTGAGATGTATTACAAGTAGAATATGTTGGCTTACTTCTTTATTTTCCCTTTTAGCTACTTTAGCAATTTGTACTTTTTGTTAAGAGACATCATTATTTATTACAATTGAAAAGTCACTTCTCCCTTCTCATTTCTGATATAATGATCACCTTAAAGATGAAGTGATCTGACTAGAACATACCTGAGTTAATGAGAAACTTTGGTGATGTGACTAGATTTAAAACAAATAGTCAAAAGTCATTCCCTATTCTTGACACTAGTAGTAATCAGAAAATTAAAAAGGGAAGATATTCCATTCACAGTAACAACTAAACTATAAAATGTTCAGGAGCAAATTAAGAAGGTAAAGGATATATATGGTAATCTGAAGCAAACGTCATGATTCTAGTAATGTAAATTGGTAGATAGATATTTGTACTGCATATATTTTCCCATACTTTTCTATTAAAATTTAAAACTTAGAGTATGTCAAGTTAATGGTTATTCTCTTGTGATGTTGTACAAGTTGTCTTTTACCAAGTTTACTGTTGGCTGACTTTACAACTAGTTTAATGGTTGCAGTGCATTTAAAAAATAAATAAATAAATAGATATGTTTACTGACCTGATGAGTGTTAATATCAAGATAAAGAAAGACACATATGATTTAGATTTACTCTGCCATAGTGGGGACTGGCTAGATGCCCACCTTTCTATTTCCTTTTCCTGGGTGTCCAGGAGGACTAGAGTTGGGTTGGTGCTGTGCAACTTGTTCTGGCTGATGAAATATGAGCCTAAGTGATACATGCTATTTTCCATATTGGATTCTCCCATAAAACCCTTGGCTCATGCTTTCTTTTTAAAATGTCAGCTGAATGCAGGATCCAGCAGAGGACACTGCGTAGGCCCTTGGGGGAGGTGGAGCCACCAATTGAAAAAGCCCCAGTTTCCTTAATCTCCACGTGGATGGCTACTCATCAGGCTATGTTAGAAGCAGAACTAAACCTTAATTTCTTAAGCTGCTAAATTTGGGGCAGTGTTTTCTTTGCTTGCTTTTATCACTGAAACAGAACCTATCCCATCCTGACTAGTACAGATATATGTAATATGTCTTATAATAAAGAGTTTTCATTACTTTTTCTTTTTTTTAATGAGGATCTTTGGATTTTAGAAGAGGAATTAGTTGACGCCCTATATGCCCCATTCTCCTTTCTTCACATTCCACTTTCATCTCCGTAGGTGTGTTAGTCAACCATTTCAACCACTTAGCTTAAAAATATCTTAGAATAAAAAACTCACACATCCAGATTTTTATAGCTGTAAGTCAGTAGCTAATTTTGCCTGAATACTATTACATTATCATATGTCTCTAGTCTATGCAAGATCCCATATTCTGAATAATTAATCTTAAAATCTCCATTTTCCTCCAATTTCCACACCTTTCTCTTGCCTTCAGAATATTGAATTGCCCTATAATACCTTAAAAATTCCAAAGCCATTAACTCCCTCATTCTCCTTCTGCCAGAACTTATATGCATGTCTGCCTACATCTGTGTGTGTATTTTCCTCATTGCCTCTTTGTGTTTCCACTTCTTTCTTGCCATGGTAATTGCTTGCTCTGATTTTCATTTCTTTCAAGTTTTCTGGGGACTGTTCACTTCACAGGATGTTGTCTCTTTTGTCTCTCCCTATTGTCCCTCCTGCTCATTCACTGTCATTAAGGTTTTGTGCTCCAGTGGTTTTTTGGTTTGTTTTTACCTGGCTTATCCCCTAAAAACCACTAGCTCAACCCTAATTACTGACAAATTACTTCTCTACCTATCCCAATCTGCTATCTGTTTCTGTGACTTTAAATTTGTTCTCAGAAAAATTACAAACAATCACCATAGTAATTCATATAATATATTAAATTTATAATTTCTTTATCTCATAAGCAGCAATTCTTGATTTTGAACATTTACGTATAATGGCATCTATGAATACTAAATGCATTCAGTTTTTATTCCCTAACTGTGGACATCTCTTCCAAACTATTTTGTGGTTTCTCTTCATGTTCCTTACTTTTACCTACTGGGAATTTTTAGGATTCTATTTGAAGTCCTCTTCTTTTTACTTTCTACAACCTCTTCTTGGGATATCACATCCTTTCACAAGGCAATTTTCCATGATTTTGTTTTCATGTTACTCACATCTTTATTGGTAATTCAAACTTCTCTTAAAAAAAAAAAACCTCACTAGAATATATGCTACATAATATGAGAAAATTTACCTGTTTTTTTCTCTATTAGGTCCTCAGTGCACATAATATAATTTAGCCTTAGTAAGTATTCAATAAGTATGTGTTGAGTAAACAAAATATTTAATTAAACATATGTATCTACTAAAAATTTCCCATTCAAAGTCAATATTGTTAAAACTGAAGACACCAACTATTAATATTCTCCATTTTCACCGTCCATGATCAAGGTAAATGGCACAGCCATCCAAGTAAGTTGTTTCTGTTGAAAATCTAGTGGCATATGCCTTCCTCCATCATACAGCAAATCGATAATCAAGTCTTGTTAAATTTGTCTCAAACTTTCAAATCTTTCACTTGTCCCACGTATAGTGAAATCACTACAGTGTATTCTTCCTCACCTGGATTACTGCAATAGGCTCTAAGATATTCCCTTGTTGAATTGATTTACTATCTTTTAGAGCTGTAAATACATACAAATTTTGAATAATCCCCATGAAAAAAAAGTTGAATATACTAATTTCATTTTAATATCATATTCTTAAATCTTGAATATTCTCTTTACATTGCTTGGAAATATTCTTGACTTTCAGTAGGAAACTTCTTCTTCTTCTAGACAAAAATTATATTTTTCTTCAAACTTCCTTTATCTTTTCATTTCTGCCCCCATACAAACAATTAATATGGTCAAAAAAGAGACAAAAAGGGCTTCCCTGGTGGTGCAGTGGTTGAGGGTCCGCCTGCCGATGCAGCGGACGTGGGTTCGTGCCCCGGTCTGGGAGGGTCCCACATACTGCGGAGCGGCTGGGCCCATGAGCCATGGTCGCTGGCCTGTGCTCCGCGGCGGGAGAGGCCACAGCGGTGAGAGGCCCACGTACTGCAAAAAAAAAAAAAAAAAAGAGAGAGACAAACAGAAAAAAGAAACAAGTAAGAATCCGTGAGGGCTTCCCTGGTGGCACAGTGGTTGAGAGTCCGCCTGCCAATGCAGGGCACACAGGTTCGTGCCCCAGTCTGGGAAGATCCCACATGCGACGGAGCGGCTGGGCCCGTCAGCCATGGCCACTGAGCCTGCTCATTCAGAGCCTGTGCTCAGCAACGGGAGAGGCCACAGCAGTGAGAGGCCCGCTTACTGCAAAAAAAAAAAAAAAAAAAATCCGTGAAACCTGTGTCATCTCTCCACCTCTAAACCCTCTGTAATTGCACTTGTCTTGTCCCTTAAGTTCTCTTATAACTGAAGCAATGTTCCTCCTCTCACAAAGAGGTAACCCCAGCTTTGTGTACTGGATTGCAATACTTCTTATCTTTTAAAGAAACTTAGCTTCTCGTATAATTCCTTTATTCGCCTGAATCTTAAACCACTCTCTTTAGCATAAATATACTCCAATCCTGAAAATTCCACGTGACTCTTCATCCCTATAAAGCTGCTCTCCCATTTCTCAACAAAGCATTTTAGAAAATATTGTTTCCATACTCTATCTCCTCAACCCCACCCATTGTCTACCCTTCCAATCTGGTTCCCACGTTGACACTCAATCAAAACTGCTCTTGGGGGCTTCCCTGGTGGCGCAGTGCTTGAGAGTCCGCCTGCCGATGCAGGGGACATGGGTTCGTGCCCCGGTCTGGGAAGATCCCACATGCCGCGGAGTGGCTGGGCCCGTGAGCCATGGCCGCTGAGCCTGCGCATCCGGAGCCTGTGCTCCGCAACGGGAGAGGCCACAGCAGTGAGAGGCCCGCGTACAGGAAAAAGAAAAAAAAACAAAAACAAAAACTGCTCTTGGATATTTCCCTTCCTTCATATTTGCCTTTCTTCCATTAGTACGTGGCACTGTTGATTACTCTCTTTTTCTTGAAATAATCTTTGCATCTTCATGACTCAATGTTCTTCACTCTTTGTGTTCTCCTTCATGGTGGTTTCTTCCTTAAAGGTTTTAATTACCATCTGTATGATGATGATATATAACACATACATTACCTGGCTAAAACCCTCCTCTAAGCTTCAGACTTATGAACTAAATTGATGGTTCACAAAACTGATAATTGCCCAAATACCTACAGAAACACATCTGTAATGAGAGAGTGTTAGGTTTATCAGCTTGCTTCAACAAGGGAAAGCACACGCCATGGGAAACCATGAGGTCTCTCAAAAAAGGAGAGTTAGGAAAGAATACTCACGGGAACAGGATTACTGAAGTTTGGCACTGGATGATCCAAGCAGAGAATGGTCAGAATTGATAAACTGGAGTTGCTGGAACACTCAGCAATTTTATCTTTTGAGTCCATGAAGCGCTACTCTTCAAATAGTTTGTCAAAGGTCTTATCTTGGAAGGGATGGGCCTAAAAAAACAAACAAAAAATTAATATTGAAAGTTTTATGGGGAGTCCCCTGGTGGTCTAGTGGTTAGGATTCGGTGCTTTCACTGCTGTGGCCTGGGATCAATCCCTGATCGGGGAACTGAGATCCTGCAAGCCACACAGTGGCATGGCCAAAATTTAAAAAAAAAAAAAAAAGTGTTTAAATTTAAATAGTTTGTTATGCACATCATGGAGTGTCTGGAAGAGTTTAATCTCTCTTGTGAGTCACAAAACATATTGCAAATTGTGATTTCTGTTTTAATTTCAGTTTCCCCCCTCATAACCCACTTGCCAGTGGGACCAATTTTCAGTTTATTACTTTAAATCTCATTTCACAAAGATATTTTATATTTAAATACTTTTCAAAAATAAAACAAATCGATAAACATAGAATCTTTTTCTACAACTTTGATATGCCCACTCTTTCCCTTCTTAGTAAATGATACTAAGCATTAGAAACATTTTCTAGCATTTTGATTATTTTCTTCATTCTCATGGGCATTTTATCAACAAGTCTTCATTTCTAACTCCAAAATACATCGCAAATTTTCCAGCTTTCAAATTGCCACTTTCTCTACCCTATTCCAAGTCTGATTTTCATCTCCATGCATAGCAGAGGCAAATTAAACCAGAAAGTCAAGCATGTCACGTTCATACTTAACCTATTCAATGCTTTCATTTTACCGAAAATAAAACCAACATTCCTTCATTAGACCAGGATGCTCTGATTACCTGGGGTCCAACTACCTGTGCAACCTCACCTTAGGCACCCTCCATATTCACCTCTATACTTTTGCCTTTATGGTCCTTCTTTCAATTATTTGAAAATGACAATCTTTTAGTAGTGACTACATTTTTCTATGTCATTCCCCAGCTTGATCTTCTCTAGAAGCCCTCTTTATTCACCTGCACAAACTTTCTAATAGTTGATCTCTTTGCCTTTTCAGATTTCTCAGAATAACCTTCCATGAACACTTTTTCATGAGTCAAGCTCCACTGGTAAGTCTTGAACATGTATTCAAATAGCAAATACTTACATGTTTAAGTATTTGCTATGGAGCGGGGTGGGGTGGCAGGGGAAGGTTATAATCTCCTCTAAATGTTAACATAATAAATCAAGTGACATGTTATTTTACTAAGTACTGTGAATCCTGTACTGAGTATAGTATTTGTCACTAAGTATGTTTTTGGTAAATGTTAGTGGTATCTATAAGAACACTAGTAATTATTATTATTAGTAGTATAGATATAACAAATTAATAATACTGGTTTATGAAGCTAATAAACAACATGACTAGGATCCTACCTTAAGTTCCTAAGTCCATGACTAATGGTATTTCTATTTTAACACATTGCCTCTCTTCAAATCACTGATTTTCCAAATGACCACAGTTAATTTATTCCACTTGTATGTCAGTTTCCTTCTTAGGTTTGCTTAAAAAGAGATATTTCTAATAAGATTCTTCAACAGTATGTTCAGTTATTTAACCTCAATTTCTCTAGCTCCTTTTATTTTCTAGTACTCCACATGTAATTTACTTTAGTCAAATGTGTAGAGGTTTGTTTTATACCCCCCTGAATGTTTTAGGGAATTTTAGAAACCACACTGTGGTTCCTTGCAGAATACATTTATGATCATTTTGATACAACAAAGTATCCTGCTCACTTTTATCATTCTCTGCTCCAAAAAAGAAATGGAATTGGGTCATTTGTAGAGATGTGGATGGACCTAGAATCTGTCATACACAGTGAAGTAAGTCAGAAAGAGAAAAACAAATATTGTATATTAATGCATATATTTGGAATCTAGAAAAATGGTACAGATGAACCTATTTGCAGGGCAGGAATAGAAACGCAGACAAAGAGAATGGATGTGTGGACACAGGGGAGGAAGGGGAGGGTGGGATGAACTGGGAGATTAGGTTTGACATAAATGCACTACCATGTGTAAAATAGATAGCTAGTGGGACCTGCTGCATAGCATAGGGAGCTCAGTTCGGTGCTCTGTGATGACCTAGATGGGTGAGATGGGGGTGGGAGAGGGAGGTCTAAGAGGGAGGGGATATATGTATATGTATAGCTGATTCACTTCATTGTACAGCAGAAACTAACACAACATTGTAAAGCAATTATACTCCAATTAAAAAAATATATGTGAAAATATTATAAAATATTTTATGCATATAAAATATATAATGACTATTGAAACCAACATAAGTATTTGCCACATCTAAAGAAATAAAATATTACATTACAATTGAAGCTCAATCTACACCACTCTAGGTTTGCATCTCTTAAGACTTCCCACTCCAAGTAGCAAAGAATCTTAATGTATTGTTTATTTTCCTTCCCTTATTTAAGAAAATATTTTACTACATGTGTTTGTACCTTCCAAACAGACAAATTCCTGTCAGTTTAATCTTTCACCAGTTGGAAATGAGAAATATTTATAATTGTAGACATTTAGGCTTCTCTTGATGTCCTTTCATTCTTGCTTACATATTGACTGATATTTTTGTGAGCCAATGACAGTCTCTTGAGACAATTATAAACAGTAACAACCAAGGCACACTAGTTACATTCAGTTTCAGAACAAGTTGCTTAAAGGCAGGATTCCTGTGGTATATGCCTTCCACACTATGGCAGCCATATTTTGTCAAAGGTTTCACTGCCCTATAACATAAGTAACCCTCTTTTCAACTTCACTACCCAGCCCTGGAATTAATGTCATATATTTGTGTTTGTGGTACCCAATCTGCACATATAATTCCCAATTTCTTTTACTTTAGTAAAAAAATGACACTTAACAAATATTTATTTCTTTTCATGGGGCTAGATTGGGACGGACTCTGTAAGAAAAAACACAAATATTTGAAAAATAATGCAATTTTCTTACCACAACAAAATTTGTGTATAACAGTCTTTTTCAAGAACTTGGCTTTGACTGTTGATTTTTTAAAATATGATTTTCTTTTCTATTTCTCTAATTTCTGCTGTTTATATGTTTTTTTCTTAAAAAATAGTTTATTTGTTTAATTTCTTCAGAATCAACAATCATTAATTTTCAACATTATTTTCTAATTTCAACATTTAAAATTATACATTTCTATTTAATTATACTCAACCATTTTTAGGTATTATATTTTTATCATTATTTAAGTATTAATATTTCCTAATTCTATTGTGAGTTCTTCTTTGATTCATAACTTATTTAGAACTGTGTTGAATAATTTCCAAGCAGACTTGGACACAGACTCTATTCTTTTTAGTTTTCTCTGTGTTACTGATATCTAAGTTAATTTTATTGAGTAGAGGTCAACTGTATGTCTATTTATCTTCAGTCACCGTACACCATTAATAGAATATTATTGACTGTATTCCCCATGTTGTGCATTACATCCCCATGATTTACTTATTTTACAACTGGAAGTTTGTGCCTCTTGATCCCTTACACCCATTTTACTCCTCACCAACCCCTCTCCCTTCTGGCAACCACCAATCTGTTCTTTGTATCTGAGTCTGAGTTTTGTTTTGTTTTGTTTATTTGTTTTGTTTTTTAGATTCCACAGGTAAGTGGAACCGTGTGGTATCAGTCTTTATCTGTCTTTGAAGCCTATTCTTAATAAGATTGTCCTTTTGGCTCTATGGCTCCTGTGGTAGACTTTTTTCCCCCAAATTCTAACTTTGTTCAAGCCCATGCCTTCTCTCATTCTCCTGGGCTAGTCTTCAAAAACGCTACGTTCTAGTCTACTGAAACTAGTAAATTCCTCTAGCAGTTCAAATTTTTATTTCAGCTTGTAAGTCTAGTTTCCATGTCTCTCTTTGTTTTTCAATCTTGGTTGTTGATCTTCTTTTTTTTTTTTTTTTTTTTGTTTTTTTGGGTTTTTTTTTTTTTGTGGTACGCGGGCCTCTCACTGTTGTGGCCTCTCCCGTTGCGGAGCACAGGCTCTGGACGCGCAGGCTCAGCGGCCATGGCTCACGGGCCGAGCCGCTCCGCGGCATGTGGGATCTTCCCGGACCGGGTTACGAACCCGTGTCCCCTGCATCGGCAGGCGGACTCTCAACCACTGCGCCACCAGGGAAGCCCTGATCTTCTTTTTAATATCAGAAAATTATTGAAATATTTTTGTATTTAATGTGCTTTTCTACTTATTTTTATGGTGAGAGTTTTTGTTTTGTTTGCTTGGTTTTTGGGTTTTTTTTAGGATACTGTTTCTGTTTTCGAGAAACAGAAATTTCACTATTAATTTTCTAGTATAGAATATTGAAATACATTATAAAATATCAGTAAGAGTCAAACTGTCCTCAAATATTAACTGGAATATATATATATATATATATATATATTAGTGCCAGAGTTCATTTTATAATGCCTCTGCCAGATAATTATCTTTCATTTGTTTGTTTGTTTGTTTGCGGTACGCGGGCCTCTCACCGCTGTGGCCTCTCCCGCTGCGGAGCACAGGCTCCGGACGCGCAGGCCCAGCGGCCATGGCTCACGGGCCCAGCCGCTCCACGGCACGTGGGATCTTCCCGGACCGGGGCACGAACCCGTGTCCCCTGCATCGGCAGACGTACTCTCAACCACTGCGCCACCAGGGAAGCCCTCATTTGTTTAGATACCATGAGAGACCTCCTGTCCCATGGCAGAATATAAATGTTTCAACTGTTTTCCATATATTAAGGCTTAATCTTTGTCCCAGTAAGTTGTCCCTTTGAGCCTCTTACTGTCTGTTTTCATATATAGGAAATTCCCTCAAATGTGAAGTCAGCTTTCATGCCCACAATCCTATTCTGGCAAAACAAGTCATAGACATGTATGTGTCTTTTTTCTTGAGTCGGAAACATTAGCAGCAAATCACAAAAATTATAAGGTATTGTTTTGAGCTTATCACCAAATCTTTCTTGGGGACCAGGGACAATGACAAAATTGTTGACTCAAAGAATACTGTAAAAAGCAATGATCAGCGTTCTATAATCATGTTTTAAACATTTTAAAGGCACTTTAATATAGATCTTACAAAATAGAGCCTCTTAAGAAAAACTCAGTTAAAAAGAACACATGAGTCTTGTATATTTTGCGAAGATAAGCAAACCAAGGCTCAGATGGAGCAATGAGATTGAGGAACTCCTTGAAAATGGATGTTCTCCAAGGAAAATTCCTGCAGATAGAAATAAAGAATTGTCAGTAGGAGACTCAAGACTGATCTTAACTGACATTTTAGAGCACAGAAAAAGCTGATTTCTAGAATAACCTTAAGAAAGGCATAGAAACACAAAATAATACATACATGTTTCTCTGAACAGAAGAGAATAATAAAAAAAAGGCTGTGTCATTTGAACTGTATGTAATATATGTATTTAGACATTCATAAAGCAAAATTAGTCCTGCATGTAAAGGGGGGCAAAAATGAAGAAAAAAAAAAAAAAAAAGGAGAGGGGCTTCGCTGGTGGCACAGTGGTTGAGAATCCGCCTACCGATGCAGGGGACATGGGTTCGTGCCCCGGTCCGGGAAGATCCCACATGCCGCGGAGCAGCTGGGCCCATGAGCCATGGCCGCTGAGCCTGCGCGTCCGGAGCCTGTGCTCCGCAACGGGAGAGGCCACAACAGTGAGAGGCCCGCGTACCGCAAAAAAAAAAAAGAAAAGAAAAAAAAAAAAAAAGGAAAATATTTTAAAAGGTAGAGTTTTCTGCGACTTTAATATTCAGACTCAGCCTTGCCTGTGAATATTTATGGAGGATGTGTTGGCCGTCATTCAAGGTCCTGCTCTTAGTTCCTCTAGGATCAATTCACTTCAAAATAAATTTAAAAGATGGTTCACAGAGTATTTTAAAACATCTGTCAATATAGAAGTTGAATTTTTCAGATGTCTTATAAGATGCTGAGTATGGTACAGTACATTCACAGTGATTTTGTTTTTATCATGTCTTGTACTCATTTTCATTGATTTACAAAAATATTTATATAGAATGCATTCTTCAAGCACCAGATGCATATTTAATTTTTCTCTCTCCCCCTCCCACCTATGTAATAAAGATAAGCTATCCTATAAAATGGCAAACATATTTTAAAGCTCATTGTGAGAAAATAAAGACATATACAATTTAATGGATTGATCTGCAGCCATATTCCCAAGGCATTTTTTTTTTAATTCAGCTTGTAATCAAAGAATATATGTCCCTTGAAAGTACCTTCTCTTTAATGACATCTGCAATATCTGAAATAATCCTCTAGTCCTTTCTGGTTTAAATTGCTATAAAGGAATATAACATTAAAGATCAGATAAAATCATCAAGGATCAAAATTATGGGTTTCATATTGAACTATTCATACTATAATGTAAATGAGACTTCATTATTGCTATAGACTTTATCTCCTAGCTACTACATCTCTTTATTCTAATTTTCCTTTTTGTTTTCCCTCTAGAAGACAGTATTTCAGCATGGGTTTATATGTCATTAAATGAGCATTTGTGACTGACAGTATCTACTAATTATTTTTATTTATTAATTAAAATAAATTAATTAACAGATTGTTCTGATAGTCCATGTTAATTTATTAGCCAGTCTATGTTTCTTTGTAAGTTGATACCAAGTGAGAACTTAGTATTAGAGATCCCGTGATCATATAAGTTTAGGAAAATGTTCTTTCTTCCTTGGAGATTCATCATGCATTTTTTTTACATTAAGACAATGAGAACCTTTATCATAAAGATATATATATTTAAAAACTTGTTTAATCCACTGTTTCCTTAATTTATTTGCAATGAAAAACAGATTACTTGGTCCTCTAAAGTTTTCCAAACAAACTTGAGAAATGTTGACACATTATAACTAATAAAAACATAAATTTAAGAAACTATTCATTAAATTAATACCTGTATATAATGCATAAAATGCATATATGTAAATATATATACATTTATAAATATAGATATTTTAATTAGTGTGTTATAAGTTAATTCATATGTATAGTGGATTAAGGCACCAGGAAAGAGAAGTATATGTACACAGAAGAGAAAGGAAGACAGCAAATATGGATAAATCTGTAAGGTGAAAACTTACTTTAGCTAACGTTTTTAGGTAATACATTTTCACATGAAAGGCAATGTTCTATGGCTAACAGTGTTGAATATATATATATATATATATATATATATATAGGGTATAAGGTAACTTGAGTTTATCAAGGTGCATATAATGGGGCTAGTACACAGATAGAGAGGTGTTGAAGACACCAAAGAAAGGACAATTCTCAGGCAACGTTCTTGGTAAGGAAGGCTGTGATCAGATTTACAATGCAGGTGGAGGTTCTGGGAAGGAAGAACGTAATTGTGAATGTAGATTGATTTATAAAACTGGTGGTGGAAACCTGCAGAAATTTTCATTTGAGCTTCTGTTTTTTTCTATGAGTAAGGAGTTAAATTAATTGACTTCATTAAGGGGATAGGGAAGGTGGAGCCACGTAGAGTTCTGAGGAGACTCTGGTAGATTTTAGATCATTCTTGTATATGATGAAGAAGTAAGTTGTCTAGAGAAGGAGAGTGAGCCCATAGAGCAAAAGTGGGGTCCCAAGCAAGGTTTCCACCATGAATAATGAAGATTTTAATCGGTTCCCTTGTTTTTTTGCTACTGCTCTTCGCAATTTTGGTGAAAGCTTATGCCTCTATCACTTGAAGGGTAGACTCTTCTGTAAGTGTTGCTGGTTTCTGTTTCTGGTTTACTTATAAGATGTTGATCAAATTTGTCCTTTGAAATAAAATAACTTTATACTTAGTTAGAAATTGAGGTGAAGTGGGTTGTTTACCGAATTCTCCCACAGTTTTAAATATCGACTAGGAAAATTTCTATTTTCTGAATAAGCATGTCTATTCATAATGGATATTTATAAATTTAAAAGTTTGTGGGCTTGAAATTAACTTCACAGGCCAGTTTTATTTACACTTGGTGCAAAAAAGGAATCAGCCATCTCCAAATTGGTAAAAATCTACCTGAGCATGGCCAGAAAGCATTTGAAGAAATAACTATAATTCAAATATCTTTGAAATGTTTAAGATTTATTACTGTATTTATGCATTCACATCCACTATAAAGGTAATCAACTGAAAGGAAGTTTCCTTTAATCTTTAAAATGTGTCAGATAATTTTGAATAGGTTGCACTTAAGCTATTTTGGTAAAAATGGGTTTGGGGTCAAAAACTTTCAGAATTTTCTTGATGGTAATGATTGACCCCAATAATCATGCAAAGTTAGTTCCTTGATAAATCTGCTACCAAAGGAGTTTTGCCAGATAAAATAGAGGATCCACTGTTAAATTTGCATTTCAGATAAGTAATGAATGAAATTTTACTTTTCAGATAAGTAATGAATGTATAAATATGTCTCATACCATATTTGGACCATATTTATACTGAAGCAAGATACACTGTTCATCTGAAACGCAAATTTAACTGAGTGTCCTGTATTTTTATTCTGGTAAATTTGTGAACACTTTCCAAAGCCATACACATTATACTATAGATAATTTGTAATTGGATTTCAATAGATAAGCATACTTGTGCACACACACACACATACACACACACACTCATACGCACGTTGCAACTGTTCTTTTATGTGAATAGTCAATTTACTCACTCCGAGTTCTATGCAGCAAACACTGCCAATACCCCACCTATATGCCCTCAACATACCCCACTGCATGACAAAGCTTTTTCCTTCAAGCACTCAGGATTCTCTGCCAGAGGGCTTTTATATATGATCATAGTAAGCCTCTTAGTACAGTGTAAGCCACAGATGTATATACTTGAGTGTGTGTGAGAGAGAGTGCTTTTATGTTAGTGATGGCCCTGGAAAGAGCCCTTAATCAACGATGGACAGAGAGTTGGTAGATCAGTAACCCAGCCTCCTTGGTCCAGTTGTCCAGAGTGGCCACTGCACCCACCATTGTATTTTTCTCCCCTTCTTTTACTGATCTAATTCTTTAACCCCTACCTAAGTGATGTTCTCTGAACTTTCAAGAACAAATAACCTTACTCAAAGGTTTGCTCTCAAATCCTTATCTCAGGATTTTTTCTGTGAAAACCTATACAAAATATTATAATTTTTTAAAATCCTTATGGTTAGTTTTGAACTCCGCCACTGAGCAGTCTTCCAGAATAATGGCTCCCATCTTGCCTGATATCCAGTACCTCGGAAACTTGTTAAAGGACAAGATTTCTGTTCTTGTGTTAGATTTGCTGAATTAGAACCACTGTAGGTGGGACTCAGAACAGAAACTCATATGCATAAGTTCCCCTCCCGGCTCTAAATAACTATTATGTGGTTAACCCAGCATCAGGATTTATAGCCACTGTTCTAAGACCTGTTGTCATTGGGATGAAAGAGTTTCTATTTATATTTGTATTAATTAGCTTGTGCAGAAAGTAACCTAACAGTGGGAAATCACTGGTCTCAAGAACAGGATTCTAGCTTTGACTCTGACACTTGCTGTGCAATCTTATGTAAATGTATAAACTCTTTAGGGCTATATTTTCTTATGTATAAAATTTATAGTGTACTCACGCTGTACAATTTCCCTAAGTCACTATTTTATTTAAACTGTCTTTATGCTCAAATTTTCCCTTTGTATTATAATCATAGCTGGGTGGGTTTAAGGGACAGAGAAAAGGAATAATTAATCATCCCCCCTTTCAGAATAGACAATTTTGTATTCTGAGTATTTTATGTTAATCAGAGATCTAACCTTAGGAAAAATTACCATCCATTTGATTATACTTTCTATTCTGAATTATTCCTCAATCCTGCCATGATTTTTCTTTTTTCTTAAACCTTGATCTTAAGGTTTTTAAATTATATATATTTATATTCATACTTATATACACACATATATATGTGTGTGTAATGAATAGTGTGAGTTGATTACATTATTTAATTTCATCAATTATGGCTAATATTATGCACATAAAATCATCAATAACAACAAGACCTACTGACACGTTGTATTATTTATATTTTTATACTTCTATTTGAAGCTAATCCTTCACGATCACATTTTCATTCTATTAATATTGATTGACATTCATATGGATATCAAAATAGTTTTTTTCAGTTTGTGTTCATCTGCTTTTCTGATGCTTTTCCTTATAAGGTAAGACCAAAGAAAATAGAAGTTTCATATGCCTCTTACGTTTAACAAATTCTAACAGGCACTCCAGTAAATGTAATATGATCTTTCAGCTTGCAGATTATTTTAGAAAATAATTAAATCTTTAGTGCCAAATTCTTCCCCAGATGTGCATCATTGAAATTATCATTACCAAGGGAACTCTATGTAATGTGCTTGCTTATTACAGAAGTATGTAAATCAGATTACAGGTAGAAGATTTTAAAATATTTCTATATTATAATTTATTAAAGAAATTGTAATTTAATTACAATTTATTTAAATATGACAGAGGTAGTTCTTTACAATATTTCAAGAGCAGTAAAAGAAAACAAATATAACTTTCTTTGTATTTATTGAAAATATTCGAGTTCTTTAAAAATTCAAAATTGTTAAAGGATGTGTCTTTACCATCAATCTGATGTTAAAATTTAAAATGTGTAGAAATTAAATAAATCATTTAAAAGCAGCTTTCTCCCTTTTTTTTCAACAGGTCTCTCTAGGGATTTACATTGTTAAAAATCATACTACCTTTTGTAAAAATGAAAATCTGTGACTTAAGAAAGCATCAAACAAAATGGTTAGAAAACATGATTCTTAGTAACTCTGAGCTTTATTTCTTTTTTCCTCAATTGATTTTGTACATTTCTTTGAAGTGCCATGTAATTGTATGCTAATTTTAGTAATTGTTATTCAGCAGTGTGATTTTTAATTCCCATCGTGCAAAACTGAGAGCAAATTCATAAAGGACAAGCATAAGCTTACGAGTCTCTCAGGATGGCTCTAATATTTTTCACACATGGGAGGAGCAACTTCAGTTTTATTAACTTTTCTGTGACTTTCTGACCTTAAGCATATCATGTAAAGCCAGCATCTTCTGATTCATGATTTATTTTGCCATCTGCCAACCCACGATACCACTCCCCTCCAGCCCAATGGAGTATTAAGCATTTCTTGAGAAACATGAACTATAAGCCTATTACACAGATAGGAAAAGTAAGGTCTAGGAAAGCTAAGTTTTTTCCTCAGTGTTAAAAAAGAGTATCAATTTACAGAATTAAGGAAAGGATTGGAATTATGTATATCCTTTCCATTACTTTTTCCAGTGTTATCAGTAAAATAGAAGGAGTTTAAGATTTTATGAAGTTCCTTGGGAATAAAGCCTATTTAAGCAGTAATGTGAGTTCATGTTTTTGCTCAGTAATTAAACTCACCATGAACTTTAGGAAACAGATATTACAGCATCATTTCCCAAGAAGCTGCTTCACAGAGCATAATGGTCCCCAAATCAGAATACAAATAACTTGGGTTCTGTTCTTAACTCCTTTTTTATTAATAAATTAAACTTTGTAATTTAATAATGCCCTACCTACACCTCACAGGGGCTATGCCTATCAGAACAAATCATATGCTTGGGAATCTACTGAAAGTTTTGAATTATTTATTTAAATGTTTATATTAATTGCACTTTACAATTTTTTCTTTGTAGTGTTTTTAGCTTTTTGTTTGTTTCTTCTAATTAGATGTTGAGATGATAACAAATAAAGGCGTATTCCAATGCTGAAAGAAATGAACACTTTTCCAGTTGATACCAGAAGAGGTTCCAGAAATCTCACAGCTCCACAAGAAAAAAAATATGCATCATTCGTTTTGTTGTATTGTACATATAAATTAACCCTTTTCCTGAACAGATATTACAGATCATTACTGTATTAATCAGAGGAGGAAGAAGAGAAGAACAAGAAGCAGAAGGATCTGATGGCACATAGGTACATTAGAACCTTCAACTCTGAAAACTGTCTTAGCATGTGAACTTGATGTTCCCGAGCATGTGTGAGTAAAGAACGTACAGTGAAGTTCAAAAGCAGAGGACTAGGTGTTTGTTAAAACACTATCCCTGCAAATGTACAACATTGCCAAAATGCAGAGTATTTTAAATAGAGTTTAAGCATTATCCAAAATGAATTTATGAGAGTGACATCATAGAGCAGATTATTTGATGTAATGTACATGAGATAAGTGTGTTGACTAAAAAAGTGGAAGGAGGGTTGGGAAAGAAAGAATCGAATCATCTAACATATACTTGAATAAATGTGTGCATAATGGAAGAAAGAAAAAAATTTCTTTCTTCTAGAGTATTTACTTTCTAGGGTATTACTATTTATCAGGAGAGTTGTAAGCAGCACTGAAGACTTTAAATAGACAAGAAACCTGAAAATGTTGCCTAACACAAGTTGAGGTGCATGAGAACACAGTAATGAATTTTAAAAAGTATATAAGCTTTGGCTCTCATGGTCGGCCAGTAACACTCTGATGTAACCTTAGGTTAAATCATACTCTCTCCTGTGGGCTTGAAAGAGTGATGAAAAGAAATAGTTTCACTTCAGCTCTCCAAGAGGAGTGGTTTGCATTTTGCTACTTTAGTGTATGGTCTAATGATGGGCTGGGAGAATGGAGAGAGATTTACTGCTAAATCACTTTAGTGAGTTTTGCTTTCTAGCTGCCCCAGAATAAATATGAGGAAGAGAGTCATGCTCCAAGCTACTCTGTCACAGACTTTCTTGAATTTGCAACAGGCTATAGATTACTTTAATCTCTACTAAGCTGGCAGAGAAGCAATAGATTATCAATCATATCTTATCAAAGATATTATTATTATTATTTCTATAAACCTTGCTTTTGCACATATCTTATCCCATTCTTTGAGATAACTAATTGTATTCAAAACACCTGTTCTTACCCAGTTGACTAAGTGTAGCAATTTATGGCATTATATTCTAGTTCCTGATCATCTGTAATCCAATTTAACAACACATTTTAAGAAATCACCTGGGAAAAAATATTTTAATTAGTCCTATGTATGTATGTGTTTGTAAATAAAACTAAAGAAATAGCTCTATCAATATTATACATTCTGTTTGATTAGAAAGGCCTGAACCCATGGTGATTTTTGAAAAATCTGAAATTTTAGGAAAACTAAAGGATTTTTTTCCTTTTGTATTCAATGGTATTTTTAATGGATTGTGTTCAATTAGCCTGATTTTATTGCTTTTTATTTAAAATTATCATGGCTTATTACTAGAAGTGGAGACATATAAAATAATTAAATCAATAAAATTTTATTTAAGTCCTGCCTTTGGAGATAGAGTATTTCTAAACCCATATAAAATTGTCTTTATTTCAATTTGTCTTAGATGAACTGCTCAGGGGAAATGCTTTGGCCTAAGACTTCAGTTCCAAAATATTGCCCTCATCCAACCATTCCATATTTGTAAAATATGAGATAAGAAATCATATCACAAATACTTTGAAGATTAATTGAGATTATTTACATACAGGAGATGGTGTTGATACCCTACATTAAATTCCAATAAATGAATAATTATTGTATGAAATATCTGAATATTAACTCATAAGTGATTGAAGTAAGTGTGGACTTATTCTTACAGCACTTTCACATTAAGTTTTATGCAAGTGTTAAAGATGCTGAAGGACTAAAATGTTTCCACTGACCCCAGCAGGATTCTTGGTTCTTAAATCTTCCTTCTTACCACTCTTGCTAAACCCAGTTTGACCAACTAGCTCATGCTAAAACCACAGCCTTGGTATAGCAGACCCTGTACAAGGAACACCCCAGTTCTCTGCTCCTTTTGAAACCTGAACAATTAAAACTGAATTTTAGCTTCCCCAGTCTACCATATATGTGCTTTGGGTTTTCTGAACTACCATTTTGAACTCTTCTTATGTTGCGATATTTCTAATAAAGCCTTGAATGAATGACTTCCACAGATGTTAGAGTCCACTTTTGTCACATTTCCCAGGACAGCATTCTTCTAATTATCTAGTTGTAATTTTTCTGGGGTAACAGACTTGAGAAACTCAAGTCACATCAGAAAGACCCATAACTCCCTTACTATATGGTCGGCCAACCACATACTTCTGAAAAATGCAGTGAGGAAAAGTGAATCTATTACTTTAGATGTTGATAGATTGAAACTCCTTGATTCCTTAGTCATTCTCTGAATGATAGAGACACCCTTCATATATACAGACACTGCGCTATCCCCTGGAATAGTGGTTCTCAAACGTTAGCACACATCTAAATCAGCTGGAGTGATGCTCAACATCCCCAGAACTTGTGGTTCAGCATTTCTAGGGTTGAACCTGAGAATTTACATTCATAACAAGTTCCCAGGTGATGTTGATGCTGTTGTTACAGGGAACACATTCACAACCACTGCCCTCAAGTAGATTTTACTCCAAAGGAATGCTGAACTAAACTAGAGGAATTTTAGAATTTTCTCCTTTCTGTATTTTTCCTTAACTACTTTATTGGGGGTATGATCAACAAACAAAAGCCTGTACACATTTAATGTAAATACCTGGATGAATTTGAAGATAAGTATACACCTTACCATCAACACAATCTATGCCATAAACATCTATCACTTCCAAAATTTCTTCCCACCCTCTTTATTTCTTCTTCCTCCTCCTCCTCCTCCTTCTTCTTCTTCTTCTTCTTCTTCTTCCTCCTCCTCCTCCTCCTCCTCCTCCCCCTCCCCCTCCTCCTCCTTCTTCTTCTTCTTTCTCCCTCCTCCTTCCCCTTCTTCTTTTTTTCTTTTTTACTGTAGAGCACAGAAAACCATATTCTATATCCTGTGATAAATCGTAATAGAAAAGAATATAAAAAAGAACTTATACATGTGTATAACTTATTTTGCTGTACAGCAGAAACTAACACAACATTGTAAGTCAACTGTACTTCAATTTTTTAAAAAAAGTTAAAAAAGAGTTTATTCAAAGAAACCTTTAAGATATATATAGATATAGATATAGATATAGATATATACATCTTTATTGGAGTATAATTGCTTTACAGTGCTGTGTTAGTTTCTGCTTTATAACAAAGTGAATCAGTTACACATATGTTCCCATATCTCTTCCCTCTTGTGTCTCCCTCCCTCCCACCCTCCCTATCCCACCTTTCTATGTGGTCACAAAGCACCGAGCTGATCTACCTGTGCTATGTGGCTGCTTCCCACTAGCTATCTATTTTACATCTGGTAGTGTATATATGTCCATGCCACTCTCACTTAGTCACAGCTTACCCTTCCCCCCACCTCACTACAAATAACTCAATTTCGTTTCTTTTCATGTCTGAGTAATATTCCATTGTATATATATGCCACATCTTCTTTATCCATTCATCTGGCGATGGAAAATTAGGTTGCTTCCATGTCCTGGCTATTGTAAATAGAGCTGAAATGAACATTGTGGTACATGACTCTTTTTGAATTATGGTTTCCTCAGGGTATATGCCCAGTAGTGGTATTGCTGGGTCATATGGCAGTTCTGTTTTTAGTTTTTTCAGGAACCTCCATTCTGTTCTCCATAGTCACTGTATCAATTTACATTCCCACCAACAGTGCAAGAGGGTTCACTTTTCTCCACACTTCCTCCAGCATTTATTCTTTGTAGATTTTTTGAAGATGGCCATTCTAACCAGTGTGAGATGATATCTCACTGTAGTTTTGATTTGCATTTCTCTAATGATTAATGATGCTGAGCATTCTTTCATGTGCTTGTTGGCAATCTGTATATCTTCTTTGGAGAAATGTCTATTTACGTCATCTGCCCATTTTTGGATTGGGTTTTTTGTTTTCCTGATATTGAGCTGCATGATCTGCTTGTAAATTTTGGAGATTAATCCTTTGTCAGTTGCTTCATTTGCAAATATTTTCTCCAATTCTGAATGTTGGCTTTTGGTATTGTTTATGGTTTCCTTTGCTGTGCAAAAGCTTTTAAGTTTCATTAGATCCCATTTGTTTATTTTTGTTTTTATTTCCATTTCTCTAGGAAGTTGGTCAAAAAGGATCTTGCTGTGATTTATGTCATAGAGTGTTCTGCCTATGTTTTCCTCTAAGAGTTTCATAGTGTCTGGCCTTACATGTAGGTCTTTAATCCATTTTGAGTCTATTTTTGTGTATGGTGTTAGGGTATGTTCTAATTTCATTCTTTTACATGTAGCTGTCCAGTTTTCCCAGCACCATTTACTGAAGAGGCTGTCTGATCTCCACTGTATATTCTTGCCTCCTTTATCAAAGATAAGGTGACCATATGTGCGTGGGTTTATCTCTGTGTTTTCTATCCTGTTCCATTGATCAATCTTTCTGTTTTTGTGCCAGTAGCATACTGTCTTGATTATTGTAGCTTTGTAGTATAGTCTGAAGTCAGGGAGCCTGCTTCCTCCAGCTCCGTTTTTCTTTCTCAAGATTGCTTTGGCTATTCGGGGTCTTATGCGTTTCCATACAAATTGTGAAATTTTTTGTTCTAGTTCTGTGAAAAATGCCATTGGTAGTTTGATAGGGATTGCATTGAATCTGTAGATTGCTTTAGGTACTAGAGTCATTTTCACAATGTTGATTCTTCCAATCCAAGAACATGGTATATCTCTCCATCTATTTGTATCATCTTTAATTTCTTTCATCAGTGTCATAATTTTCTGCATACAGGTCTTTTGTCTCCTTAGATAGATTTATTCCTAGATATTTTATTCTTTTTGTTGCAATGGTAAATGGGAGTGTTTTCTTAATTTCACTTTCAGATTTTTCATCATTAATGTATATGAATGCTAGAGATTTTTGTGCATTAATTTTGTATCCTGCTACTTTACCAAATTCATTGATTAGCTCTAGTAGTTTTCTGGTAGCGTCTTTAGGATTCTCTGTGTATAGTATCATGTCATCTGCAAACAGTGACAGCTTTACTTCTTCTTTTCCGATTTGGATTCCGTTTATTTCTGTTTCTTCTCTGATTGCTGTGGCTAAAACTTCCAAAACTATTCTGAATAATAGTGATGAGAGTGGGCAACCTTGTCTTGTTCCTGATCTTAGTGGAAATGGTTTCAGTTTTACACCATTGAGGACGATGTTGGCTGTGGGTTTGTCATATATGGCCTTTATTATGTTGAGGAAAGTTCCCTCTATGCCTACTTTCTGCAGGGTTTTTATCATAAATGGGTGTTGAATATTGTCGAATGCTTTCTCTGTGTCGATTGAGACAATCATATGGTTTTTGTCTTTCAATTTGTTAATATGGTGTATCACATTGATTGATTTGTGTATATTGAAGAATCCTTGCATTCTGAGATAAACCCCACTTGATCATAGTGTATGATCCTTTTAATGTGCTGTTGGATTCTGTTGGCTAGTATTTTGTTGAGGATTTTTGCATCTATGTTCATCAGTGATATTAGCCTGTAGTTTTCTTTTTTTGTTACATCTTTGTCTTGTTTTGGTTTCAGGGTGATGGTGGCCTTGTAGAATGAGTTTGGGAGTGTTCCTCTCTCTGCTATATTTTGGAAGAGTTTGAGAAGGATAGGTGTTAGCTCTTCTCTAAATGTTTGATAGAATTCACCTGTGAAGCCATCTGGTCCTTGGCTTTTGTTTGTTGGAAGATTTTTAATCACAGTTTCAATTTCAGTGCTTGTGATTGGTCCATTCATATTTTCTATTTCTTCCTGATTCAGTCTCAGAAGGTTGTGCATTTGTAAGAATTTGTCCATTTCTTCCAGGTTGTCCATTTTATTGGCATAGAGTTTCTTGTAGTAATCTCTCATGATCCTTTGTATTTCTGCAGTGTCAGTTGTTACTTCTCCTTTATTTCTAATTCTATTAATTTGAATCTTCCCCCTTTTTTTCTTGATGAGTCTGGCTAATGTTTATCAATTTTGTTTATTTTCTCAAAGAACCAGCTTTTAGTTTTATTGATCTTTGCTATCATTTCCTTCATTTCTTTTTCATTTATTTCTGATCTGATCTTTATGATTTCTTTCCTTCTGCTAACTTTGGATTTTTTTTTTTTTTTTGGTTCTTCTTTCTCTAATTGCTTTAGGTGTAAGGTTAGGGTGTTTATTTGAGATGTTTCTTGTTTCTTAAGGTAGTATTGTATTGCTATAAACTTCCATCTTAGAAGTGCTTTTGCTGCATCCCATAGGTTTTGGGTCATGTTTTCATTGCCGTTTGTTTGTAGGTATTTTTTGTTTTCCTCTTTGATTTCTTCAGTGATCTCTTGGTTATTAAGTAGTGTATTGTTTAGCCTCCATGTGCTTGTATTTTTTACATATTTTTTTCCTGTAATTGATATCTAGTTTCATAGTGTTATGGTCAGAAAAGGTGCTTGATATGATTTCAGTTTTCTTAAATTTACCAAGGCTTGACTTGTGACCCAAGATATGATCTATCCTGGAGAACATTCAATGAGCACATGAGAAGAATGTGTATTTTGTTGTTTTCGGATGGAATGTCCTATAAATATCAATTAAGTCCATCTTGTTTAATGTATCATTTAAAGCTTAGCTTCCTTATTTATTTCCATTTTGGATGATCTGTCCATTGGTGAAAGTGGGGTGTTAAAGTCCCCTACTATGAATGTGTTACTGTCGATTTCCCCTTTTATGGCTGTTAGTATTTGCCTTATGTATTGAGGTGCTCCTATGTTGGGTGCATAAATATTTACAACTTTTATATATTCTTTTTGGATTGATCCCTTGATCATTATGTAGTGTTCTTCTTTGTCTCTTGTAATTGTCTTTATTTTAAAGTCTATTTTGTCTGATATGAGAATTGCTACTCCAGCTTTCTTTTAATTTCCATTTGCATGCAATATCTTTTTCCGTCCCCTCATTTTCAGTGTGTATGTGTCCCTAGGTCTGAAGTGGGTCTCTTTTAGACAGCATTTTGTTTTTGTATCCATTCAGCCAGTCTATGTCTTTTTGTTGGAGCATTTAATGCATTTACATTCAAGGTTATTATCAATATGTATGTTCCTATTCCATTTTCTTAATTGTTTTGGGTTTGTTGTTGTAGGTCTTTTCCTTCTCTTGTGTTTCCTGCCTAGAGAAGTTCCTTTAGCATTTGTTGTAAAGCTGGTCTGGTGGTGCTGAATTCTCTCAGCTTTTGCTTGTCTGCAAAGGTTTTAATTTCTCCATCAAATCTGAATGAGATCCTTACTGGGTAGAGTAATCGTGGTTGTAGGTTTTCTCCTTCATCACTTTAAATATATCCTGCCACTCCCTTTTGGCCTGCAGAGCTTCTGCTGAATGATCAGCTGTTAACCTTATGGGATTTCCCTTGTGTGTTATTTGTTGTTTTTCCCTTGTAGCTTTTAATATGTTTTCTTTGTATTTAATTTTTGACAGTTTGATTGATATGTGTCTTGGCATGGTTCTCCTTGGATTTATCCTGTATGGGACTTTCTGTGCTTCCTGGACTTGATTAACTCTTTCCTTTCACATATTAGGGACGTTTTCACCTATAATCTCCTCCAATATTTTCTTAATCACTTTCTTTTCCTCTTCTTCTTCTGGGACCCCTACAATCGAATGTTGGTGCATTTAATGTTGTCCCAGAGGTCTCTGAGACTGTCCTCAGTTCTTTTCATTCTTTTTTCTTTATTCTGCTCTGCAGTAGTTATTTCCACTATTTTATCTTCCTGGTCACTTATCCGTTATTCTGTCTAGCTATTCTGCTATTGATCCCTTCTAGAGAATTTTTAATGTCATTTATTGTGTTGTTCATCACTGTTTGTTTGCTCTTTAGTTCTTCTAGGTCCTTGTTAAACATTTCTTTTATTTTCTCTATTGTATTTCCAAGATTTTGGATCATCTTTACTATCATTACTCTGAATTCTTTTTCAGGTAGACTGCCTATTTCCTCTTCATTTGTTTGGTCTGGTGGATTTTTACCTTGCTCCTTCATCTGCTGTGTGTTTTTCTGTCTTGTTATTTTGCTTAACTTACTGTGTTTGTGTTCTCCTTTGCGCAGGCTGCAGGTTCATAGTTCCCGTTGTTTTTGGTGTCTGTCCGCAGTGGCCAAGGTTGGTTCAGTGGGTTGTGTAGGCTTCCTGGTGGAGGGGACTAGTGCCTGTGTTCTGGTGGATGAGGTTGGGTCTTGTCTTTCTGGTGGGCAAGACTGCGTCTGGTGGTGTGTTTTGGGGTGTCTGTGGCCTTATTATGATTTTAGGCAGCCTCTCTGCTAATGGGTGGGGTTGTGTTCCTGTCTTGCTAGTTGTCTGACATAGGGTGTCCAGCACTGTAGCTTGCTCTTCATTGAGTGAAGCTGGTGTTGAGATGGAAATCTCTGGGAGATTTTTGCCACATGATATTACGTGGAGCTGGGAGGTCTCTTGTGGACCAGTGTCCTGAATTTGGCTCTCCCACCTCAGAGGCACAGCCTTGATGTCTGGCTGGAGCACCAAGAGCCTTTCATACACATGGCTCAGAATAAAAGGGAGAAAAATTAGAAAGAAAGAAGATAAAATAAAATAAATTAATTAAATAAAATTGTCATTAAAATTTAAAAAATATTAAGATTAAAATTTTAAAGAGTAAAAAATAGTGATGGACAGAACCATAGGACAAATGGTAAAAGCAAAGCTATACAGTCAAAATCACACACAGAAGCATACACAGGCTCACAAAAAGAGAAAAAATATATATATACATCGTTGCTCCCAAAGTCCACCTCCTCAATTTGGGATGATTTGTTGTGTATTCAGGTGTTCCACAGATGCATGGTACATCAAGTTGATTGTGGAACTTTAATCCGTTGCTTCTGAGGCTGCTGCGAGAGATTTCCCTTTCTCTTCTTTGTTCACGCAGCTCCCAGGGCTCAGCTTTGGATTTGGCCCCGCCTGTGCGTGTAGGTCGCCGGAGGGCGTCTGTTCTTCGCTCAGACAGGACGGGGTTAAAGGAGCCGCTGATTCGGGGACTCTGGCTCACTCAGGTTGGGGGAAGGAAGGGTACGGATGAGGGGCGAGCCTGCAGCAGCAGAGGCCGGCGTGACGTTGCAGGAGCCTGAGGCGCCGTGTGTTCTCCAGGGGAAGTTGTTCCTGGATCCCGGGACCCTGGCAGTGGCGGGCTGCACAGTCTCCCGGGAGGGGAGGTGTGGAGAGTGACCTGTGCTCGCACACAAGCTTCTTGGTGGCGGCAACAGCAGTCTTAGCATCTCATGCCCGTTTCTGGGGTCCGCGCTGTTGGCCGTGGCTTGTGCCCGTCTCTGGAGCTCCTTTAAGCAGCGCTCTTAATCCCCTCTCCTCTCGCACCAGGAAACAAAGAGGGAAGAAAGTCTCTTGTCTCTTCGGTAGGTCCAGACTTTTCCCCGGACTCCCTCCTGGCTAGCCGTGGTGAACTAACCCCTTCAGGCTGTGTTCACGCCGCCAACCCCAGTCCTCTCCCTGCGCTCTGACCAAAGCCCGAGCCTCAGCTCCCAGCCCCGCCCGCCCCGGCGGGTGAGCAGACAAGCCTTTCGGGCTGGTGAGTGATGGTTGGCACTGATCCTCTGTGAGGGAATCTCTCAGCTTTGTCCTCCCCTCCCCTGTTGCTGTGCTCTCCTCCGTGGCTCCGAAGCCTTCCCCCTCCGGCACCCGCAGTCTCCGCCCGAGAAGGGGCTTCCTAGTGTATGGAAACCTTTCCTCCTTCACAGCTCCCTCCCACTGGTGCAGGTCCCATCCCTATCCTTTTGTCTCTGTTTATTCTTTTTTTTCTTTTGCCCTACCCAAGTACGTGGGGAGTTTCTTGCCTTTTGGGAGTCTGAGGTCTTCTGCCAGCGTTCAGTCAGTGTTCTGTAGTAGTTGTTCCACGTGTAGATGTATTTCTGATGTATTTGTGGGGAGGAAGGTGATCTCCGTGTCTTACTCTTCTGCCATCTTGAAGCTCCTCTCTTTCCTCTTCTTCTTCTTCTTCCACTTAATAAAAGATCTACCCTCATAGTAAATTTTTAAGTATACAATATAATAAAATTTAAACTATAGGCATTATGCTTCACAGTAGATCTCTAGGACTTATTCTTTCTGCATAACTAAAACTTTGTACCATTTTTGCTGTTTTTCAGGAAGCTTAGTTCAATGAAAAGTTTGCATTATGCTCCCATTCTACATTGAGGCAATAGTTAAAAGAACAATACTTATACAGGTTATCTGTGCATCCAAAGGATGAAACACAAATATTTTCACTTAATTACTTAATTACCTACCTTACTATAAAATCATGAAGACAGTTTTTAAATTATTTGATAATAATTGTTTTTGTGATGTGGTTTTACATAAAAGTATCTTAATTTTATGTATGAACTCATTTTTTAGCTAGAAAGCCCACTACATTTTTCAAAATCAAAATCAGGTAAATGCTGGCAGTTTTCAAAATAAACTATGTTATTTTTCAGAGAGCAAACTAATGCTGATTTTATCATGTAAAAGTAAAGCATGTTGAATAAATTAGCTTTTTAAATATAATCAAACCCTAAAATAAGTAAGTAGTATATCAGATGTGGAGTCATTTTCTTGATATTTAAATCATTTCTGGGTCCCTTAAGATAATTTGTGTTATAATACATTTTTGTGTATCAGTTCTTTTAAATAACCTCTTTGAAAATGAATTTATTTTATTTTATATGAAATATGCAGACATAGCTATCATTAGCTAATTGAGGCTAAGTTTCTCTCACCTTGTGAGTATGTAGCTACATATTCTTAGTGAAAATTTAGTCATGTATTTTGCATGAGCTTGAGGAACTGTTGCCCATTCCTTACACACCCTGCTTTATTCTTAAGGATGAATAAATAGCCTTTATTCTCATGAACGTTTTATAAGACAAGCATCTACAAGTACATTATTTATTTAAGTTCTCTTGCCCTGTTATACACAATATGAATATTCTATCTCCTAATGGATTTCATGTCAACCTTTCTGTCAGGTTATGCATGGAAGTTCTCAAACTATTCAACAGTGAAAATTAACACAATACTTTTTTTCTCAAAATATTATAAATGGACTGCTCTCCAAGGCCTTCTTATTTTACAAATTAAAAGAAAAACACAGACACACACACACGCGCACACACACAGACACACACACACACACACACACACACACACAAGCTGCAGAGAGTTTAAGTTAAGGATTTACTCAAGTACACAGCATGGTAATAGTTATACCAGACCCTAGTGCTCCTGCCTCAGGCTTTTTCCCACTTCACTCCACAGTCTACGATGGAACATTATGTACATTATGTGTTTTTTCTAGAAGTTCAAATATTCCTCATGTAACCTAGTGTATAAATCTAAATTCATTATAGTACATTGGTAGCAATGCCTCTTTTGAATGGCAGCCTTGATGTCTCTTTGTCTTTAATATTAAGAATCACTGCAGTATATCTGGGCAGTGTATGATGGAAATAAATGCAGACGACCCTAGTGAGAACAAGCAAAGGCTATTTGTTCAGAGCTTGCTATAGCAAGGGAGTTGGCCATCACTATTTGCATTTGTCAGAGACACAAAGCGGGAAGAGGAATTGGAGAATTTTATTGTGGAAAAAAAGGGAAGGCTTCAGGTGTGCCATGATTGGAGGCTGTTAGTATGGGGAAAGGGGAGGCTTGTTAACTAGAAGTGGGGAAGCTTATGGGATGGGTTGGGGGAACACATTTGGCTTTCTCTGGTTGGTCCTAAATTGCAAGTGGGGGTAGGGAGTAGATTAGGGAAGCTGACAGTTATTGACCAAGTCTTGAGCATTTGGGGCTGATTGATGCTCACTAGATTTATTTTGTAAATTCAAATTCATCCCTCCATGTCCCTTCAGCTCTCTTTTGTATCTGATCATCATTTTCTCCTTTTTGTTAACCTCATTCTTTGTAAGTATTTCTAAGTTCCTTTTTCTGGTTCACTAATTCCTTCTCCAGCTCTATCAGACTTGCTGCTTAATCTGCCCATTGAGTTTTCATGTCAATCACTATATTTTTGTATTGGTAAAATTGCTATTTGGCAAGTTTTGTTTTATTTTTCACTTTTCATGGTGTTATTTTCTTTCCTCTTAATTTTAATCTTTCTTTTGTCATTTCACACATTATAACAAACCAACTTATAGTTTATATCAACCTGTTCTAATATCCAAATTCCTAGGTTAGTGAGTCTCTTCTTTTGAACTTTATTATCTTTTTCTGGTAGATTATTTCTTTTAAGATTTCATAACTTTTATTGTAATCTCCTCATTGGGTAAATGGATTATATTTGGTTCCTGGTGGCATTCTCTTGCTGGTTGAAATATGGATATATTCCTGAAGATCAATTTTGGCATTTACTTTGGTTCCAAATGCTTCACTGAATGGTGAATAGTTGTATGTTCATTTCTGTTGTTGTTAGTTTAATTTCATCTTATACACAGTGATAAGAAAATATTTCCTATAAATCAACTTTATTTTTCATGGCACAGGCTGGTTTGTGAAGTTTCACAATTAGCCCTTATTAGGAATACCAAGCCCTTCTGGCAATCCAACTTAGGCTAGGCTCTCAATTCCAACCCCCTCCTTGGTGTTGGTAGAAGACCATATCTCCTTTCCTGTGCAGCCATGAAATCCAGTTCTGCAACCTTCAGAGACTATATTTGGCTATGATATATTCGTGGCTATCTTAACAACTGGATATGTGTTAGGTGGATTTATTGTTCTGCCTGTATATTTTTTTCTCCATTTTTATCAGCTGTTGGTTGTTTTCCTTATGTTTAGTTTATTTATAATTATGTGTGTGCACATGTGTGTGTGATTCACTCAGTTACCACTACAGATATGTCCACATCAATCTGTGACTAATTTCACTTAAATACTTTACCTAAATCCCAGATCCCTTTCTGCACTGACTTTGTGTTTAATTCTCATCAAGTATTTGGGCCTTCTTTCCATACTGTAAGTTTCTGCTGGGAATTGGCTGTGTAGGCAATGACTACATTTCCAAAACATCGTGACATCTAAGTGAGGCCAAGGGATAGAATATGGGACAATATAATGCGACAGAAATTATGCAGTTTTTTCTTGATTGGCTATATAAAATATTATTTGTAATATTCCATTTATCTCTTCCCTTATCTACTCACTGGATGTAGAGATTTGTTATGATTCAGATAAAAGTAGATTCATAACACAGAAGAACCTGGGTTCCTGAATATCCACATGGAATACTTTGGGTTAGAAACTTCTCCATGAAGCTTTGTGAGAGAAACATATTTTTATATTAAAATATTAAGAATCCAAGCCTTATATTGCAGATTTTTATACAACTTTAAATATTTTAAATTATTTGACCCTGTGATGACAGTTTCAAATTTTTAGTTCTCATGGGATTCTGGAGAATAAACAGGAATTTTCACATTTCATGTCATTGATTATCTGTATTAATTCTCTAGTTCTATTATCCTGATTCTTCTTTTCCTGTATTTTTTTAATGTTGATTGTTGCCCACCACTGACTTATCTACTTCCTACATAAAGTGTGACTCAAGACTCAGGGCCTTGGCTCTTAGATCATTCTGTTCTTTTTTCATGATAGTAACTACCATTAGAGATGTTGCTTCTAAACTGATTGTTTCAAAATTTAAATCTCTATTTTCAGCTATGTAATATTTTCAACTAAATAATTCAATTTGAATGCTGCAAATTTGCACAGTTAGAAAACTTTCTTAAAATCAACATTTAGTATTTACTCACCAAATCACTTTGCCTTAGAAATCCCCAATTCTCTCAGGAATACCATAACTATTATAATAACTCAGGCTAGCAATCTCAAATTTAGCATTTAAAAATATTCAATTAGAATATAAACAAATATTAATTCCATAATAATACTATGGTTTCAATCTGAGATTCAATCTCCATTATCACTTTAGTGGTTCAAATAAATTCCAAATTCAATACATACAAAGTGAATTCACCCTTTGAATCATTATTCCTCCCCTCTGTCTTCTATTAATATGAATAGAGCCATGGTATGAGCAGTTTCCAAGTCGGAAGCCAATGAGTCACTATGAACATTTTTTCTCATTAATATGGAAAATCCAACCAATCATTGGAACTCTACATTCTATTTTTGAGTGTATTTTGAATCTATCCACTTGACTCCATCCCCATCTGTGCAATGTACTTTATCACTATATTCATCATGCAGTATTGTAATGTTCATTTAATGGGTGTATTCTTTGTGACTGTGTAAGTTTTTCAGGGTAAAGGCCACGACTACTATCAAAAAAATTCTATCACCGGAACTTAACACATTGTCTCAAATACAATAGATCAGTAACTGTTTCTTAAATTAATGCTATTCACCAGTGCTATCCTTTTAAAGGGCTACCTCTGTTTTGGAGGAGTGTTCTAGGAGATACAAGGGTCTACAGATAGCCATTAACACATCCTAGGAAAGACATATTGGCCATGTAATTTATCAGTGAAATTGAACATGAGTGCCACTGTCACACTCTAACAGAGTCTGTAAGAGGAGTGTGTGACAGAGTTTTCTCTCTGTCTCCATATTAGCCATGTTCCAGGTAGAAGCTGCTTCGTCAGCTTGAAAGTGGAAAAAAAAAAAAAAAATACGGGGCAGATCCATGATGAAAATGGAGCATGGGAGAAATAAGTTGTCATAAGCCATTGTAATTTAGGGAATCCTTTGTAGCCTTACCATGGCTAGTCTAAGCTGACAGACACTGGCTAATCTGTTAACTATTTCTTCTCACTTTGCTCTTATTTTATTCCCATTCTAGTTTAATCTCTCTCTGTCTTTCTCTCTCTAAACATACATATATACACACACACAAAGTTTAATGCCTTCTGTTCTAGTCTATACACTCCGTATCAGAATAGTGTTTTATCCTATATATTTATAAAATAAAATATATAGGATAAAATGTAACTAATGATATTGATGTACAATTATTAAAATATAAGAAACATTTATTTTATATATTTGTACATTACACATACATACATATATATACACATACATATATATATATATACATACATATACATAATCTATACATGTAATTCTTTGATGTGCCATTGTCACCAACAAGAATGATAAATGTTTCTCTTATATTACTTGCAGATATCATTACATGAAAATTATAGTAGTTATTAGACCTGCGATCAAATTTTATTATTCCATACAGATTACCACTAAGGATTTTACCTATGTTCTTACTTAAAAGAAAATGTTACTTCTTAGTTAGAGGTCAGTAAAACCAAGGAAAAGCATTTTTCTCACCCAAGTTTGAAGGAACTTTGAGTTCTATCTATCATACCCAAGCAGATCTGTGGCCTAAAAATAAATTACTCATGATATAATAGAAATTACACTATCAAGGAAAGCACAATGTAAAGGCCATAACCATAACTCTGAGAATCTTTTTAGAATAGGAATCTGAAAAGACTGGTTGTGATTTATTTTTCTTTATAATTATGCATAAATTATAAAATGTCCATTATATAAAAACATTTTTAATAATATTAAAAATAATAAGGACAAGCTATCTTAAAACTCATTAAAATAATTTTCAGAACTTTTGAAATGTTGCCAAATTAAGATGATAAAGTAGGTTTAATATTTAAAACTTAAGAAAAAAATAAAAATAGGGAATGAACATAACATTAATTTTTAAAAGTGGGCATATGTTCCTGAGACAGATTCAGTGCTGAGCTCCTGTCTATTTCACAGCAGCATATTATTCATCAGCTCTTGAAAGCACTAACCCTGCCATTGACTTATCACATCTAATACATTAAGGATATTGAATTGAGTCTGTATTCAGCTTGAGAGCACACAGGTGTACATGCGTGGACAGTGGATAATGTGCAGGAAATAAATTCAAAAGCACTCCCTTTACTATATGTACTTAAAAAGTATTAAAATCTCACTCAGTTTTCTTTCACATACATGTGGGAATGAAAAGCTTATGTTTCATATACAATGAAATCTATTATTCTTTGATGATTTTTCTTAAAATGGTTTACCATAGTCTTCTACCCTGAAACATTGTTATTTTCATTTTATATTTCAAAAATGTCTGCTTTTTACCATTGAGTATGATCTTAGCTCTAGGTTTGTCATTTATTATGTTGAGGTATGTTCCCTCTATGTCCACTTTCTGAAGAGCTTTTATCATTAATGGGTATGGAATTTTGTCAAAAGCTTTTCCTGCATCTATTGAGATGATCATATGTTTTTTTTTTTATTCTTAAATTTGTTGATGTGGTGTGTCACACTGATTGATTTGAGGATACTGAAAAATCCTTGCATCACTGGGATAAATCTCACTTGATCCTGGTATATGATCCTTTTAATGTATTGTTGTATTTGGATTGCTAGTATTTTGTTTCAGGATTTTTGAATCTATGTTCATTAGTGATAATGGCAGGTAATTTTCTTTTTTTGTGGTATCTTTGTCTGGCTTTCATATCAGGGAGATGGTGGCCTCATAGAAAGAGTCTGGGAGTATTTCTTTCTCTGCAATTTTTTGGAATAGTTTCAGAAGGATGGATGCTAACTCTTCTCTAAATGTTTGATAGATTTCACCTGTGAGACATCTGGTCCTAGACTTTTGTTTGTTGGGAGTTTTTTTTTTTTTTTCTTATCACAGTTTCAATTTCATTACTTGTGATTGGTCTGTTTATATTTTCTATTTCTTCCTCGTTCAGTCTTGGAAGGTTGCACCTTTCTAAAAGTTTGTCCATTTCTTCCAGGTTGTCCATTTTCTTGACATATAGTTGCTTGTAGTAGTCTCTTATGACCCTCTGTATTTCTTTTGTGTCCATTGTAACTTTTCTTTTTTCATTTCTAATTTTGATTTGAGCCCTTTCCCTTTTTCTCTTGATGAGTCTAGCTAAAAGTTTATCAATTTTATCTTTTCAAAGAAACAGCTTTTAGTTTCATTGATCTTTTCTATTGTTTTCTTGGACTCTGTGCCATTTATTTCTGCTCTGATCTTTATGATTTATTTCCTTCTGATAACTTTGGGCTTTGTTTGTTCTTCTTTCTCTAGTTGATTTAGGTGTAAGGTTAGGTTTTTTTTTTTTTGGGATTTCTCTTATTTTTTGAGGTAAGATTGTATTGCTATAAACTTACCTATTAGAACTGCTTTTGCTGCATCCCATAGGTTTTGGATAATTTTGCTTTCATTTTAATTTGTCTCTAGGTATTTTTTGATTTCCTCTTTGATTTCTTCAGTGACTCATTCATTTTTTAGTAGAAATAAAAACAAAAATAAACAAATGAGACCTAAACTCAAAAGCTTTTGCACAGCAAATGAAACCACAAACAAAATGAAAAGACAACCCAGAGAATGGGAGAAAATATTAGCAAATGATGTAACCAACAAGAGATGTCTCCAAAATTTACAAAGAGCCTCATGTGTCTCAATATCTGAAGAACAAACAACCCAATCAAAAAATGGGCAGAAGACCTAAATAGACATTTCTCCAAAGAAGGCGTACAGATGGCCAAGAGGCACATGAAAAGATGCTCAACATAGCTAATTATTAGAGAAATGCAAATCAAAACTCCAATGAGATAGCACCTCACACCAGTCAGAATGGCTATCATCAAAAAACCTACAAACAATAAATGCTGGAGAAGGTGTGGAGAAGGTAGGAACCCTCTTAAACTGTTGGTGGGAATGTAAATTGGTACAGCCACTATGGAGAACAGTATAGAGGTTCCTTAAAAAACTAAAAATAGAGCTGCCATATGATCCTGCAATCTCACTCCCGGGCATATATCCAGAGGAAAACATGGTTCAAAAGGATACATGCACCCCAATGTTCATTGCAGCACTGTTTACAATAGCCAAGACATGGAAGCAACCTAAATGTCCATGGACAGAGGAATATATAAAGAAGATGTGGTACATATATACAATGGAATATTACTCAGCCATTAAAAAGAGTTAAATAATGCCATTTGCAGCAACATGGGTGGGCAAGGAGATTATCATACTAAATGAAGTAAGTCATACAGAGAAGGACAAATATATTACATCACTTATACAGAGAATCTTAAAAAAAAATGTACAAATGAGCTCATTTATAAAACAGAAACAGACTCATGGACTTAGAGAATAAACTTGTGGTTACCAGTGGGGGAAGGTTGGGAGGGAGGGATAGATTGGAAGTTTGGGATTGACATGGATACACAGATGTATTTAAAATAGATAACTAACAAGGACCTACTGTTAAAAAAGAAATTCCAAAAAGCAAGCGTGATAGGAAATTTATTCTTAAATAAACTAAGCCAACTACAATCTGAGAAACTAAAACTGAATTTAGGTTTGTATATATGTATTTCTAAACACTGAATATATGTATATATATATATTTATATGAATATATATGTGTATACACATATATATGTCTGCAATGCCAATGTATGATTTTGTATGTCGTATATTATGTATATATGTATGTTATATATTTTTAAATATATATAGTGTTTTTTGTGTGTATCTATGTATTAGATTAAAAGTATCTAATTTTCAGTGGCAACTGCGCTCTTAGAAACAGACTTGAATTTGGAGAGTCATTAGGGAGAATGTTGAAGTTCTTCATAATTTTTCCTCATTTTTATTTTACATTTTTTTACTTTGAATGTCATACTTTACAAAATATGATAGCATCACTGTAAATTGCACCACTTTTTCTTATACCTCTAATAAAGAAAACATATTAACAGTTAAAATATGACACAATGTTTTTCTTCAGTTATCTTTCCAGCCCATCATTGTTGTGAATTGCACGGATATGAAAGATCTTGCAATTTCCTATGCCCTCAGTTGCATTCACATCATGTGACAAGCAATCCTTTTGTAACCCAGCTTCATTTATATGTTTGTATTTTCCATTCATAGGTACCACAAAACACTCAATTTATACTTTGCAAGGAAATAAGAAATTGCAGTCTTTCCTACAACCATAAATATTGTTTTCAATATTGTCAAATTTGTGCCACTCTCTTTATTTCCAATGTAATGATTCTCTCTTCTAGTTTCCTTCTAGAGATATATAAAAGTCGCTTTTGTTTTCAAACTATATTGTAATCTTTGGAAGACATTTAGAGGTAATCAACTCCAAACATGTAGTGTCAATAATGTAAATGAATTAACTGTAAATACGACTACTTGGACAGCTATGACCCCATCTCTATATGACCAGGAAGTGACATGTTTGTCATGATTGCTTCATGGCTAACAGCAATGATAGTTCCATGAAAATTCAACTTCCTTAAGAATCTGAGAGCCTACTTTTAAAAGAGAAACAAAACATCCTTCTGAGACTATGCCAAACAGAGAGCTAAGGTTGTTACCACTTTTAATGTTTCCTTGGTTAGATGCTAAGTTGAAACACAAGTACCCAAAAGGGAAAATGGTATATCTGTTTTTAGTACATACCTATTATCCTTTGACAGTAGCACATTTTGGAATAGGAAATAAATATGTAGAAAATGGCTAAAATGATCCCTCTGACCATTCAGATAGCATTCAAAAGATTGCATATCAAAAGCAGTTCCAGTTGCTATAGTTCCTACTGATTATTTAACTACTTAAAGGAGGAATGTTTGAACCAATAATCCTTAAATGCAGCAGGAGTGTTAGCTTTTGTAGTTGTCTTTTTAAAAGCCTAACAAGAAAATAAATACATTTAAGAGTTTAAAATAGAATATGTGTGTTCTATAATCTAATTAAGCAGCAACTCTTCACCTTTACTCCTTTGGAATTTGTAAGCTGTTTACATCTCCCAAATACTCTAGAAACAGGAGATTTAGAGCTCAGTAGGGGAAGAATGGATCCCCTGAGGAAAGGATTTCTACCAGAAGAGGTAATGGGGCTATTAAGGCAGAAATAGTAGGTCTCTACTAGACCTTAACAAATACTGCAAAATGTTTACTCAATTCTCTGCTGATGAATATTTTTTATTTTCTTATTTCTTCCTATTATACACAATCATCTTTGGGTACTTGTGGGTTTTTGTTTGTTTGTGCTTTGTTTTTTTGTATTATTTCCAAAAGTAAAGTTGCTATGTCAATAAGAGTTAGGGTTTTTTAATGGATTTTTAAGGGTTTTTATGACTATTATCAAAATTCTTTTCACAAACGGTGAAATATTTTCTCATCATTTCAAAAGTGTGTTCCCATGGGTTCTGTTATTTTTATTTGTTAGAGTTCAGTGTAAGATGATATAGTAAAAAAGTTTTCAAAATGTCATAGCTTAACTGAGGGTGAGTTATTTTTCTCTCATATGAGTCGTGAACAGAGAGTCTAGGGTTGACGGGGTGGTGCTTCATTTCTACAAATATGGCCTCATCTTCGAGTTTAAGACACTGTTCCATTTCTTTTCATTTCCCAGGAATCAGGAAGAAAGAGGAAGTAAACAGGAAAACACAAACCTATGAAATTATGATCCATAGGCATCACTTTTGCTTGCTTTTAATTGTCCAGATATTAGTTATATTGTCACACCCAGCAGTAAGGGGTGCAAAAAATATAGACTCCAACTGTGTCCATGCACTGAGCTAAAACTCATGGGGCATAATCTTAAACACCTTCTAATTCAAATGTTTACTGTTTCTCATACAGGTTTTGCTGTTAATACTATAATTTAGTTGAACATTATATGTATGTATTTATGAATGTATTTAGTCTTTGTGCATGTCTTTAGAATTCATGCTTAGAAATTCTACATCTTCGTCAATGTCCTAAAGATGTTCTGTTACTTCCCTTTTAGAATTTCTGTGTGTTGAAATTTTTGTTTTTAAATATTTGACTCATAGGATTAGTTTTAATCAATTAAAAAATTAAGGACATAGTTTTTTTTTTCTTTTAAAACACTAATCCATTTGACCTAACAAGACACAAAAACTGCCCATGCTGATATAAATTGGCTAAATAGATATATCTTAATAGATAGATAGATAGATAGATTGATAGATAGATAGAAGAGAGATCAATAGATAGATAGATAATACATACAGATTAGTTTTTTAAATCTATTGTTATAACAAAAAGATGTAACACAAATTACCCTTTTAAAATTGAGTTTTTCACATGGTTGTTATTCCACATGAATTTTAGATTCAGATTACTAAATTCAAATTAACAAAAGTACAATTTAGTTTGTGTTCATGTTTCCTAAGTATACATTTAACATGGGAGGAAAGATGATATTTAGTATTAACAAACCTTCCTACTTAGGAAAATACCATGTCCACCATTTATTCTTGGCTTCTTTTATATCTTATAGTAGAACTATTCTTGCAAAGTAAGGCCTCTAAGTTATTAAGTGGGGAATTTTAATATTGAAATAAAAGGAATTCCAGAAAGTGATAGAGTAATATACAAATTGACATTAGTTAACGTTATTCTAATCTGTGTGTCTATAGATTTAAAAGTGCAGTTTTTTCCTATTATTTCTATGTTGCTATTCTCAGTAAATAATCAACTGATCAAAAGCCACTAACAGTATTTCTGTGGAATACATTGGCTTAGGCTCACCAATAGAACTCTCTCTATATCTTCTATATTTCTGCTAGTGTGATTCATGTATTCCACTAATATCCAATTTGTGGAGATAACACTTCATCTATGGTTGCAGCCCCCTCATGTACTCATAACTTAAGGTTCTTATACAGATGATTCAGGACAGGAATCCCTTGGAAGGGAGACTCACATACTCTTCTTTGGAGGAAGGAGAAGCCAGCAAATCTGGACACTTACTGACCAGGGCCAGTGATCCTGCCTCAGACCCCTACCTGGCTTACCAGCCTACCACCATCTGGGAGACTCAGCAAATATCCCCACACAGCTGCCCAGGAATCTAATTACCTTATATGGGACTGGTCGATCTGGGTATATTCTGAGTCATGCTGGCAAATAGTAAATTATTCCCAGACAATTAATATGATTCAGGAATTTGAAGGAAATAGAACAAAAGACAAAAATATCAGAATATGTGCCTACTTACTTCTTGGGTAGACCTAATAGTGAAAACAAACAGAAGAGAATAGAATACATGTACATAATACACAGTTTAATGCACTTGAAAAATTTAAAGAAGAAATAATATCTGAATAAGAAAAGTGTCATGTAATTAAAACAATCAAAAAAGAGTTAAATATAAGTAATTCGGCAAGTAGTGAAAAATAGAATAGATACTGCTAAAAGAAGATTAGTAATCTAGACTATAAACCCTTGGAACTGTATCAGATCTTATGGCAAATGAGTAAAAAATCAAAAATTAAATTATATCGATAAATCTAAAAGACATGGGATATAGGGTCAGGAATTTTAACATTGAAATAAAAGGAATCTTAGAATAAGACAGAGCAGCAGTCAGAGAAGAAATAAATTATAAAAAATGCATTTCTCACAAATGAAGAAGGCACATTTTAAAATGAAATGTGCTTACTGAAGACTGGGTAGAATCAATGGAAGAAATATAAGGAAGACTGGCTACTGGCTGCTGTCGAGATGGCAACCAGCACTAGGTGCTAATTTCAACCCTGGGGAAACTACCTAGCAAAGGAAAGGCATTGATCTAAGGAATTAATGAGAAACTATGTTTTGGAAGAAAATAAATGATTAAAAAAAAAATCACCAGTGTGTGTGCATACCCTGAACATACCACATGGCTTGGGAGATCTGAGATAAGTGAGAAGATCAGCAAGAGAAGTGATTTTATTTTTCACTTTTTCCAATCCGTCTTACCTAAAGTCTCTTTCAACAAATAGCTGGACTGAATGGTTTGCCTGAATTACAATGTGTAAAATAAATAAATAGAACCTGTGTGGAACTTATAATTTATACCAGAAGAAAAAAAAAAGAGAGAAAGAAAAAAATAAGGAAAGCAAAATCATAGCCAAAAGAAAGAAAATCTACACAGAAATAAGCAGGACATATATACAATAAAGAAGAAGGCAACATATAAGATATCTAGATCAAGAGATAAAACAGACACAAGACATGTAAGAGATTAGTTAATAAGACATTAGAAAACAGAAAAGAGATGATAGTGATAAATAAAAATAAATAAATAAATTCAGTTATGTTAGAAAAAGAAAATAAAAGCAGACAGATGAAAAACATTCAGACACATTTAAGGATATATTTAAGGGGAAAACAATGAGGAAAAGCAAGATGCAAAGAAGAGCAAAAATCTACAAGCAAAACAGAAAATTAAAAAATGTAGATGGTAGACAAAAGTTCAAAGTATTTTGTATTTCTGTGACACATAATAGAAAAAATATAGCCCAAGATCTAATAGATGAGAATTTGTTAAAGTAAGACATAAATCAACAAAAAAAGTACAATGTAGAACCCAGAGAAATTTGCTACCTAACATGCAGGGTCATAACTAAATCTAAGTGTCTATTAAAAAATAATGAAGAGGGGGCTTCCCTGGTGGTGCAGTGGTTGAGAGTCCGCCTGCCGATGCAGGGGACACGGTTTTGTGCCCCAGTCCAGGGAGATCTCACATGCCTCGGAGTGGTTGGGCCCGTGAGCTATGGCCGCTCAGCCTGCACATCTGGAGCTTGTGCTCTGCAATGGGAGAGACCACAACAGTGAGAGGCCTGCGTACCGCAAAAAATAAATAAATAAAAAATTAAAAAAACACACTAGCAGTTACATTTTGAATTATCCAAAGATAATAAGATGATTGGAACTACAATAATAGATACAAAAGAAAGTAAAATAAGGAAATACTTTTCTCAATCACATGCAAATAATTTTGACCACCTGGACAAGTTGACTAAAATTTTTTAAGAAAGGTTATAAAAGTAATAATAATAACTGTGATTCAGGATTACTATATAGATGTAGGCACGTCAAATCTTACACAAATGTTGCAGCCTGAGCACCTTCACCTCTCTCATCAAGAGTTCCCACACCTCCCAGGAAGGAGAGTCTGTTTTTGCAAAAGAATGGAACACCATCTAGCTTCAGCCACTTTAACTCTGGGGGGTTTCTAAAATTGGAACAATCAACTCCCATAGAATAAGTGTAAAATAACCTGAAAATTGAAAGAAGAGTGGGTAGAATAACAGCTGACAACTGTATAACAGCCAAAATTTAAAGACATTTTAAAACTTAGAATCATGTAAAAATGTAATGATATTTGTAGTTTAAATCACAGAAAGAAATGTCTATACTATATACTTACAATCAATTTTAGGATGCTGACCTGTTGAAGTCTTATCAATTTTGATAATAGAGATGATAATATCAATTGAAAAATGTAAGTACAATGATTTTAAAAATTATTTTAGAACAGAGTAAATAAAGTTATGTTAAAAGTAGCTGTGCATGAATTCATCAGAAATTTGGGTAAATTAAAACATATATCAATATATAGATTTCTCTAGTTCTCTAGATTAGGGATCAGAAACTGTTTAAAGAACTAGATAGTAAATACTTTCAACTTTGTGGGCCATATGATCTGTGTCAGCTTCTTGATTTTGTGTGAAAGCAGCCATAGAAAATTAACAACAAACAAACAAATGAGCGTGGCTGTGTTCCCATAAACTTCATTTACAAAAACAGTGAGTTAGAGAAGGCTCCTAGGCAGTTTTCTGAACCGGGGTCTAGATCATATATGAGGCTGTAGGAGGAAAATGCGCTGATAAAAAAAAACAAACAAAAACAAACAAACAAACAAACAAAAAACCTAAACTAAAATTCATAAAATTGACAAAAATTTTTTAAAGACACTGTTAATTTTTTTAACCTGTACTTTGTTTAATTCTCAATAACATTTTAAGATGTATATTATAAGATGGAAAAACATTCCATTCCATTCCATTTTTATTTTCATTTTACAAATAAAGATCCTTATTGGTTATGGCAATTTCCTCCGGGCCACAGTGTCATAAATGATGGGTTTATATTTGGAATAAAATTGTCTGACTCCATTATAGCAGGTAAATAATGTTAAATAATTAAAACCATTGGACACAACCCCAATTTACCTATGCAGGACAGTTTCAGAAATGAAAAGGAGATACTGAACTTTACCTCAAAATATGTATTACCACTTAAATGCAAATTTCATTAAAATAAAATTATTCATGCTAAAATTGTCACTTGATAAAAATTTTTGAGAAGAGGAAGTTCATTTTCCTAAGCAATAGATGTTAATAAAAAGCTGATTTTTTTTTCATGTTTGATAAGCTCCTTTAGGATTTTAGGGCTTAGGAAAGATCAAATATTAGGAAACTACCACTGACATAAACTGGAGTTTACATAGCTTTTCTCTCTCAAGAAATATATTCACGAATGTGTATGAAATAATTGAATTTACTAATGATTATTGAAAAAGGGAAACGTGATTTTCAACAAAGATAAATATTCTCTTTATTTGCTCCATAACACAATTTTAGTCTATGCACATGGAACAAGGTTGATTGCTCTTGAGTTAGACTTCCTTTACAGTTCTAATGTGTTATTAAATATTGACAAACTTTAAAGATATTAACTAGTATTCCTTGCCTTGCTTTAGGCTGGATAATTAATGCCTGCATTTTATTTCCACTTAAATTTATTAAACACTATTGGTGATGCTCACTTAGCCTATGTGTTTTAAAATTGTGCTACTTATAACATTTAAATAGAAGTTCAAGTCAGTAGTTTTATTATCTCAAAGGGAAATCTGTACAATATGGTATACAAGAAGTGCAGGGATGAGGGCAAATCACTGAGTGCTTTAGGCCTGAAGATACTTGTAAGGTTGAAAATGAAATAACTTCAAGTTTGAAGTTGTTCTTAAAGATTTTCTACTCTAATGACTATTAAGTACTTTTAAAAGAGCTTGCCTAACAGGCATTCAGGCTACCCTAGTATACAACTGGTAAAAGAAAACCATTTCTGTATGAAGTCATGGCATTTTCAGAAAGCTCTCATTTTCCTTATTTTGAGCTGTATTTGTCTTCTAGAAGTGTGTTAACTTGTTGCCGTGTCTATCAGTTTAGATTATGTAAAATAATTTACTCTTCATATTTTTAAATGCTGTTCACACGAGCTCCTAAATCTTGGTTTCTTGTCAATAATTCAGTGTCCCTTAGTTGTTCCTCATATAGCAAATAGATTTTCCTTAGAGACACTATAGGGTTTTTTTTCTTTTTTATACTAATCTTTTAAAATAAGTGACCTCTACACAATTGACCATATTATTTTCAATAGTGCCAAGGTAGCACAAATTAGTTCTCATATCTCTCAAAAACATACAGAAACTAATTACCTTTCCAATTTTTAAAGCTTTTCTCCCATCATGTTTAAAATAAATCATTGTCATTAATGGGCATGAGGAATTAAAAGAAATAACAGGTTTAAAAATTTCTCAATGTCAACAGTATCCCCAAATTCTGTTAATTTATAAAAAATAAATTCTGGTACCTGCTCCAACATAGGACCTACAAAAACAATGTTGCTAATCTCTGATTTGACAGGTTAAAGCACGGGAATTTCTTTACAACAAACGGCCCTGAAGCTCAAGCTATTATGCTGAGGAACAGCATTGATGCTTGTGTGTGCCATGAAAAAGGTAAGAGTGAAAAACAGGTGAGAAAGCTAGCAGGGAGATATATTGTGAATGACCTATGGGGACTTGATTAAGATTTTGGCCTCTGCTACAGTAAAATGGGAAGCTATCAAAGAATTTCAAGCAAGTGAATGACCTAAGTTATTTAAAAGAATCCATCTGGCATTTAAGTGTGTCCACGGTAGAAGACAGAGACCAGTTGAACATGATTACAGAAATCCAGATGACAGAATTTTGTCTCTTGGACTAGGATCAAAGCAGTGGAGAAAATAAACACTTGATAGATTTTAATATTTGAAATGACAAAATCTGTAAAGCATCAAAAACTTTTTAAAGGAGTTTACCTTAAAAACGATCTGAGACATGGGGTAGTAGCTATAATATAGAATTAATGTGTTTGTTCTGTATTTTTTGGTTAAAATGAGTTATAGTGTAACATGGGTGTATGCAGATGATGATGATGATCAGTAGAAAGGGCAATATTAATGATGTAAAAGAGAAATAGAAAAATTGCTGGAAACAATTTTTCCAGCAATTGTTTCCAGTTGGAAACAATTCCTAACATTGGAAAGGATATTAAGAGCCTACCAGATTCTGGGAAGTATTCTAGACAGTGAAGACATATCAGTGAAAGGACAAAGTTTCCACTCCCCTATAGCTCACATTTTAATGGGATGGCAAACTGGAGATAAAGTTCAATAAAAATAAACAACTAAACATTATAAATATAAATTATATTGGTTTAAAGCACTATAAGAAATGCAGAGGAAATACTTTAAAATGGTACAAGGTTGTTAATTTATATAAGGTCCTCAGGAAAGGTATCACTGCTTAAGTAGAAGAGGAGATAGGAGCCAATGGGGGTGTCTTTACATAGGGTATGGGTAGTCCATGCACTGAAACATAAGAAAAAAGACAGAATAAAGGTAAAGACACCAGTGAGCTAGCAGTTTCAATGGTGGGAGTGATATAGAAGTTTTCTTCTAATTGTTTTTGTTATTTTGATAAAATGAGGATCAGTGTTAAAAACAGTTTGAGATGTAAAACCCTTGTAAGTGGAGAGGGACACAAATCCATCAAGGGTAGGTTAAGCCTTGGGAAGAAAATCTGAGACCTAAATACAAGAACACATTTGTTCTTTTTCAAAATTGTTCTGACTTTTCTGGACCTTTGAATTGCATATAAATTTTATAATCATCTTTCAATTTCTACATGCATACACCTCATGCTGGGATTTTTAATGGGATTATACCGATTCTATAGGTTAATCTGGGGAGAATCGACTTAATATTGTCTTCTGAATCATTCACATGGAGTCTCTCCATTTATTTAAACCTTTGGTTACTTTCATCAATTTTTATAGTTTTGATTGTAAAATGCTTGCACTTTCTTTGTGTATTTATTCCTATTTTATTCTTTTTGATGCTGTTGTGAATGCAATCTTTCTTAACTGTATTTT